>NW_026600452.1:82500-95000 GCF_029448725.1 Salvelinus fontinalis | reverse complement strand
TCAAAGGCCCTCTAACATGAAAGATAGTTTCTGGAAACACAAACCAATGTTGTACTTTGGACTGAGCTTCACAGTTTACAACTTATATATGGATTGAAATCCTGGCTGTACGTATCTGTACACAGGCGCATCCACACGTATACTCCTCTCAGAGTCTCACACCTATCGCTCCACTATACCCTGGGGTCCCAAACTCATTGCACACACACAGACATCTGCTATAACACTAATATCACGGGGGTTTGTTTGTTTCCTGAGCTACACATGTAGGCCCTGCAGTAACATCCCTCTCTCATCAAACACTCAGCTGTTGTGGGGTGCAACAGGCCCCGTGCTGGGGGTTTAGCGTTGTAGTGGCTGACAGTTATAATCATGCACAGCTCTGTCACTGCTACAGCACTGATTACTGACTAAACACTGAAAATCCTTGTTTCTGTTTCTGTGCTGACAGCGGCTCCCTGCAGTAAGGTGTACAAAAGAAAAGCACTGTAGAGGCACGGAAATATACAGGCAATGATTGGCATTCAATCAAACCTGCAGTGTGGAAAAGCTGCAGAGGGCAAATCATATTATACCTGCAACACAATAAGAAGCTCATTCTGGGAAGTATGATTACTGTGATTAGACAAAGGGAAACAAAGCAGGACCCATTTGGCATGACATATGTGATTCTTCTGTACTGCAGGTTTGATATTGAAGCCAACCCACATCACCAGTGATAAATGTTTCTGCTGCTGCCACAGAGAAAAACAAATGGATTGTGTCTAGGTTCCTGTTTCCTGTGGTAGCTGCTTGCAACTCTGAGGTGAAATCACTGTACAAAACAAAATAGGTGAGGCAAGAGAGAAGTAGTAGATTGAATCTAAAAGCAGGAAAAATACTGACGTGCAGTTGAATGACGAACACAAAGAATGAGAGAGGGAGAGGCGGGGGAGAGAGAGATGTCAGTGCAAGATGAGGTCACGTCAACTCTGGCTGAATAAAACTGCCGTGGGTGAGATTCTGCCTTGGGATGGGAGAGGGTCGGAGTGAAAGAAGAGAGAGGAGTGAGTGATGGAGTGATGGAGTGAGGGAGGAGTGAAACACCCCTTTGCTCCTGTCAGGTGTGCTGACACACACTCACAATTTCTGACAGTGTGTGCTCACAGCAGTGTGTACACTCGCCAATGGCCGAGGAAGGAACTGACAGAGCGGAAGCATGCGTGCATGTGTATGTGTATGTGTTGTAACCAGGGGTTGGAAAAACAGAAACAGAACCAGGATCAAAAGTGAGCTATACAGTTCCGGAACAGAATCACTATTATAAAAGCATGCAAACTGGTTAATACCGTTTTTCTTTGTTCCGAGTATTGTTGTACAGTCCCAGAAAAAAATGCAACAAAGCGCCTATGCAAAGCCATCACTGTCACTCAGAAACTTCTTCCGTTGTCTCCCTGCCAGTGTGTTTGCGTGTGTAGAATACCTGCCCCTCCCCCTCTGAAGCACAGGCTACAGTACTAACGTTACAACCTTGTTTTTTAAAATTATTTTTATTTCGCCTTTATTTAACCAGGTAGGCCAGTTGAGAACAAGTTCTCATTTACAACTGCAACCTGACCAAAATAAAGCAAAGCAGTGCGACAAAACACAATAGAAAATCTATATACAGTGTGGGCAAATGTAGTAAGATTAGGGAGGTAAGGCAATAAATTGGCCATAGTGGCGAAATAATTACATTTTCGCATTAACACTGGAGTGATAGATGTGAAGATGATGATGTGCAAGTAGAGATACTGGGGTGCAAAAGATCAAAAATAAATAACACTATGGGGATGAGGTAGTTGGGTGGGCTATTTACAGATAAGCTTTGTACAGGTGCAGTGATCGGTAAGCTGCTCTGACAGCTGATGCTTAAAGTTAGTGAGGGAGATAAATCTCCAGCTTCAGTGATTTTTGCAATTGGTTCCAGTCATTGGCAGCAGAGAACTGGAAGGAAAGGCTTTGGGGTGACCAGTGAAATATACCTGCTGGAGCGTGTGCTACGGGTGGGTGTTGCTATGGTGACCAGTGAGCTGAGATAAGGCGGGGCTTTACCTAGCAAAGACTTATAGATGACCTGGAGCCAGTGGGTTCAGAAGAAAGGCAGAGAGATTTTCCATTAGAGAAGAATGGATTAACTTTTTCAGTGCTAGTTAAGGACACTATAGTTATCACATTTCACATTGGATTTATTAACTACAAAAAGACATGTTTTTAATTCTGGGGCCGCTCTGCACACACAAGCTTGTTAGCTAGATCTGGTCCAGCATTAAGCCAACTGTAAGAAGTTCAAAGACATTCAAAGTTCCTCCATAGAAGCCGCTCCTGCGTAGGTCTAATTCTGTGTTCCACCGAAGGTGGCTCCTCTTCCTGTTCGGGTGGCGCTCGGCGGTCGTCGTCGCCGGCCTACTAGCTGCCACCGATCCATTTTTCCTTTTCATTTGTGTCTGTCTGTATTGTTTACACCTGTGTCTTGTTAGTTGATTTGGGTGGGTATATTTACCTCCGCTGCCTGCTAGTCTTTGTGCGGGATTGTTTTCTGTGGTGATGTTATTTAGGGGTGCGTGTCTGCACCACGGAGTTTCTTTTCCTTTGGCAGTTGTGCCGTTTTGGTATTGAGTTTAGTAGTAGAGGTTTCTCCTCCATGTGTGTTACGCTTTATTCCCTGTGTGTGTGGCAATCTCGTTTTGGGCTTGTTTTTAGTCCCATGTTGTAGTTGTGTTGGGACTGCTCATTAAACTTTTGCCACTGTGATTTCCTTGCTCTCCTGCTCCTGATTCCTGCACCTCCCTCCGTTAGGAGGCACCGTAACAGTGGGCCTAATTCAGATAATGCAGGTCATAACAAGATGCCTAGCGCTTGTAGCCAAGCCTCCTCCACCCTTTCTCCTCACCTGCAACATTTCAGTCGTATCTCGTGGCTTACACTTGTCTGTCCATCACGCATGTAAACAACTAGCTAGCTAGCAGCTCTATAGCATGCTGCCCTATCCTCTCCTCACTGATTGGTGAAGTAATTTAATGAGCATTTTGGTTCCCACCCCTGATTGTAACTGTGCAGTGGACATGTGAGTTTTAGATGGTAGACAGTCCAGGGGATGTATGCTACGTGTGTGTGTCTGTGCACTGTGTATGTGTGTATCTGTGTAGGTGTGTTAGTGTTCAGACCACTGTTGTGGTGCACTGATTGCTAAGTAGTGTGAATGACACCTCAGGTAGATATTAGGCTATTAACAAGGATGCCAGTCATAACATCACAGCATAAAGGTGTCAACTGAATACACACTGACACATACTGACATAGAGGTATATTTAGAGTTCTTGATACACACTGACAAAGAGTTCTATTTAGAGTCCTTGATACACACTGACTATCAAGGCACAAGGCGAGACCCAAATGCAGACACAGGAGGCAGATGGTTGGAGTCTTACAATGATTCTTAATCCAAAGAAGTAGGCAAGTGAATGGTCGTGGACATGCAAAGAAAGTAAAAACCAGATCAGAGTCCAGGAGGTACAAAGTGACAGACAGCCTGTCTGTCGTGGTCAAAGCAGGCAGAATGGTCAGGCAGGCGGGTACAGAGTCCAGAAACGGGCAAGGGTCAAAACCGGGAGGACTAGAAAAAGGAGAATGCAAAAAGCAGGAGAATGGGGAAATCGCTGGTTGACTTGGAAACATACAAGACGATCTAGCACAGAGAGACAGGAAACACAGGGATAAATACACTGGGGAAAACAAGCAACACCTGGAGGGGGTGGAGACAATAACGAGGACAGGTGAAACTGATCAGGGTGTGACACTGACAGAGAGTTCTATTTAGAGTCCTTGATACACTCTGACAGAGAGTTCTATTTAGAATCATTGAAACACACTGACAGAGAGTTCTATTTAGAGCCCTTGATGCACACTGACATAGAGTTCTATTTAGAATCATTGAAACATACTGACAGAGAGTTCTATTTAGAGTCCTTGATACACACTGACATAGAGCTATATTTATAATCATTGAAACACACTGACAGAGAGTTCTATTTAGAGCCCTTGATGCACACTGACATAGAGTTCTATTTAGAATCATTGATACACACTGACAGAGAGTTCTATTTAGAGTCCTTGATACACACTGACATAGAGCTATATTTAGAGTCATTGATACACACTGACATAGAGTTCTATTTAGAATCATTGATACACACTGACAGAGAGTTCTATTTAGAGTCCTTGATACACACTGATATATAGTTATATTTAGAGTCCTTGATACACACTGACAGAGAGTTCTATTTAGAGTCCGTGATACACATTGACAGAGAGTTATATTTAGAGTCCTTGATACACACTGACTGAGAGTTCTATTTAAAGTCCTTGATACACACTGACTGAGAGTTCTATTTAAAGTCATTGATACACTCTGACAGAGAGTTCTATTTAGAGTCCTTGATACACACTGACAGAGTTCTATTTAGAGTCCTTGATACACACTGACAGAGAGTTATATTTAGAGTCCTCGATGCACACTGATATAGAGTTATATTTAGAGTCCTTGATACACACTGACAGAGAGTTATATTTAGAGTCATTGATACACTCTGACAGAGAGTTCTATTTAGAGTCCTTGATACACACTAACAGAGAGTTATATTTAGAGTCATTGATACACTATGACAGAGGGTTATATTTAGAGCCCTTGATACACACTGACATAGTTCTATTTAGAGTCCTTGATACACACTGACAGAGAGTTCTATTTAGAGTCATTGATACAAACAGAAATATAGTTATATTTAGAGCCCTTGATACACACTGACAGAGCGTTTTATTTAGAGTCCTTGATACACACTGACAAAGTTCTATTTAGAGTCATTGATACAAACAGAAAGATAGTTCTATTTAGAGTCCTTGATGTACATGTGCGTAAGTAAGCATCTGCCTCTTATTCCAAAGGTTGTAAAATCGAATCCAGCATAGAAAGTTGTTTTTGAGATTTTTTACCTTACCTTAATTTAAGCCTAGGCATCCTGCTAGCGGGAGAACTTCCGGTGAAACTGGAGGGCGTGCAATTTTAATAAATAATCATAAACATTTTGGATATTAAACATTTAGGTACATAGTCTTATATCGGTTGAATGCTTAAATTATGGTTAATCTAACTGTACTGTCCAATTTACAGTAGCTATTACAGCGAAAACATGCCATTGTTTGAGGACTGTGCCCCACATCAAAATATGTTTCCTCCGGCACAGGTTTCATAAATTCACAAATAGCGATTAAATATTCACTTACTTTTGAAAATCTTCCTCTGATTTGTCATCCAAAGGGTCCCAGCTATAACATGTAGTGTTGTTTTGTTAGATAAAATCCTTTATATCCCAAAAAGTCAGTTTAGTTGGCGCCATCGATTCGAGTAATCCACTCGTTCAACATGCAGAGAAAGGAATCCGAAAATCTACCCCTGAACTTTGTTTCAACAAGTCAAAATATGCTTCTATTTACTCCTCAGATACCCGAAAATGTAATTAAACTATAATATTTCTTACGGAAAGAAGTATGTTCAATAGGAAATCAATTTTAGCAGGTGCGTCTTCATCGCATGCACAAACACAAATTTCCAAGACTGTGTCCCTGTACTAAAACTGATATTTCTTATTCGTTTTGGAGGTTACAAGCCTGAAACCTTGAACATAGACTGCTGACACTATGTAGAAGCCATAGGAATTGCATCCTGGGAGCTAGAATTGAATATGCCTTCATACTTGCCATTATATGAGCATGGTCTCTCAACAACAACAAAAAATGTCCAGTTGGTTTTTCTTTGGATTTTCTCCTAACATATCTATTGTGTTATATTCTCCTACATTATTTTAACATTTCTACAAAATGTTTTCTTCCAATAGTACCAATTATATGCATATCCTGGCTTCGGGGCCAGAGCAACAGGCAGTTTACTTTGGGCATGTCATTCAGGTGGAAATTGAGAAAAAAAAGGGGCCTAGCCCTAAGAAGATTTATTAACCATTCGGAGTTAACGCCTTAACGCCTTAACTTATTAACCCTGACATTACAACTTCTGAGTTAATGCCTGAACTTAACCTTAAACACTTTAAAATTTGATGTTTGTGACAACTTCGAAATTTGACATTTGAGAAACATGGATGAACGTCTGTTCTGACGTGAGACTATGAGAGCTAGTTGCAGAATTCAGCACCACATGAGCATGAACAGTGGCTGTCTAGAGTGGCCTGCAGATAGAGAGACTTAACATAGCTGGCCTAAACCCTGTCTGTCCCCCTGACTGGCTGCGCTGCAGGCTGTGTGTCCTTTCCCCTCCCTACCTCAGTCCCTCCCTCCCTGTCACTCTCTCTCTCTCTTTCCCTCCTTCCCTGCCTCCCCTCTCTCTCTCTCCCTCCATCCCACCCCTTCCCTATCTCCCTTCACTCAATTCAGTTCAGTTCAAAAGGTATTTATTGGTGTGACCAGGCCTGGGGCTCGGTGACTGCCCTCTGACAGGGAACAGGGAACGCTACGCAGGAACGCAAGAGGGAGAGAGCAGGAATCTCATCGTCGCCATCGGCGAACAGACAGATGCACGGGTGTTAAGAGCAGGGGAAGTAAAGATGGCTGGGGTTAACTGTGTTAATTGTGTTAAAGAGAACACACAAAGGGTAAATGAGAAGGCCCTTGCAGTCTACTGCCCCCCCCTCCCCCCCTCCTCCCTCTCCCTCCATCTTCCTATCCCTTCCTCTGCTTTTTCCAGACAACTTTAATAAGTGTGTGTTGATGTGTTTCATGCTGTATTATCCCACAGGGATGGGCTGTCCGTAGCATATTAAACAGCTAACCAGCGCTCTAGCATCAGACAGTGAGGGAGGGAGGGAGGGAGGGAGGGAGGGAGGGAGGGAGGGAGGGAGGGAGGGGATATGTGATACAGCATCTGTCTAGACAGTGAAGGTGAGTGGGGATTCTATACAAAATCTATGTATATCTCTATACCTCAACCTGAGCCATTACCATGAACAGACAGGATTTCTTCATGTATCTGGAGATGATTGGAAATCAAAAATAGCTGCTCATTCAAGGAATCAAGGTTACAGAATAGTTTCTGTTTTATCAAGTAACACCCTAGCAGCCAGTACTAAAGAAACACACTAGTCATTTTAAAAGATGGCCTATAAACCCACGTTATTTACTGCAAAATAACATGCCTCCTTCCTTTGAAACATGTCCAAGGTAGAGCTACCTCCACATTCACAACACACCTGCAGGTAGACAATAACCTGGCGTCTGTTCAGAACACTGAACACAGCTGGGCCTCAAAACCCTGGCCAGCCTGTCTATTACAGAACCAATCATGTTCTGCACCTGGTCCAATCAACACTAGTGGAGTCCATGGAAATGTGCCTCCTTCTCTATCATTTGTTTTTTGGTCTTTTACTGAAAATATTTGATTGTACAATCAGGTCAAAATATAAATGTTTGAAAACCTAGGAAATTGGGGCCATGTTTGAATATCAAATGATGTCTTGTAGAAAAGACTGAAGGGAAGCGCTGCTGGGATACAATAGTAGAACTTTGTAGGTGGAAGGGGCTCTTTGGTAAAAGGGTTTAAATGGTCATCAAAAAAACAAGGAGGACCAAGGCACACTTCACATAATTAAAATGCCTTTATTGTTATGGCATGTTCAATAGAACAAAACAATGTCTGTTTTGGAGGGTGAAAGAGAGGCAGACTGCAGTCTTTTCTCTTTCTATAAGTAATATGATGTAACATTGTACAGTTACAGTGTTCTTACATGGCTGCTTCCAATGGTCTCAGTATGGTGGTCTAAGGCAGTGTTTCCCAACTCCGGTCCTCAACAAACACACTTGATTCAACTTGTCAAGGTCTTGATGATTAGTTGAAAGTAGAACTAGGATTGATTGTCTGGGGCCACAACCAAAATATGTACTGTTGGGGTTACTCAAGGAGCGGATTTGGGAAATACTGGTCTAAGGTCTATGTATTATAAAGTGGGACCCTGTCTTCATTGACTGCCATCATCATGTTGAGTGTCTCTAATTATCTACTAATGTAAATATTTAATGTCCCAGCAGCAGTAATTAGCTGTGATAACACATTCAGTACAGAGTAACAATGATTAGAGATGACACCATGTCTCCATCCGACGCCTGCCACGCACGGCGTCTCACCCTCACCTGCTTCTCAACGTGCCAAACCCACACTGTATAGCCACATAGGACTTATACCAAGGACCTTGAGTACCCCAACATCACAGAACGAGAGAGACTGAATGAGGGGGAGAGTTGGAGAGAATGCGAGAGAACAAAACTGACAGAGAGAGAGAGAGAGAGAGAGAGAGAGAGAGAGAGAGAGAGAGAGAGAGAGAGAGAGAGAGAGAGAGAGAGAGAGAGAGAGAGAGAGAGAGAGAGAGAGAGAGAGAGAGAGAGAGAGAGAGAGAGAGAGAGAGAGAGAGAGAGAGAGAGAGAGAGAGAGAGAGAGAGAGAGAGAGAGAGAGAGAGCTACCACAGTGTGCAATCACAGCAGCAAGATTTGTGACCTGTTGCCAAAAGAAAAGGGCAACCAGTGAAGAACAAACACCATTGCAAATACAACCTGTGTTTATTTATTTCCCTTTTGTACTTTAACTATTTGCACATCATTACAACACTGTATATAGACATAATATGACATTTGAAATGTCTTTATTCTTTTGGACCTTTTGGAAGTGTAATGTTTACTGTACATTTTTTATTGTTCATTTCACTTTTGTTTATTATCTATTTCACTTGTTTTGGCAATGTAAAATATGTTTCCCATGCCAATAAAGCCCCTTAAATTTAAATTGAATTGAGAGAGAGAAAGAGCGAGAGCGAGACAGAGAGAGAGAGAGAGAGAGAGAGAGAGAGAGAGAGAGAGAGATGGGGGGCAGTGGGAGGAGGTGGAGAATGCTGAGATAGGGAAGACGGACAATGGAAACCATCATTTTATATAAAAACAATTTTTTTTACATTTAAATAAATACTGTTCTTCCATGGCCTGGAATAGGAGAGAGCCAAGGAGAGAATATGGCTGCAGGATATCACTATATTTATAGTCTGGTATAACTAACTGTGTCTATTATTTATTTATTTCCTCGCAGAGCTTTAATAACATGTGGAGGTCTGTTCCTCTCCTTGATTAAGGGATGGAGGGAGATGGAGAGAACACTGCCGAGGGCCATCACACACTCACTCACTCCATCCTCTCCTCCAACCGCTGCAGAGGACCTTCATTCCTCCTTTACACCCCTCCCCCTTCCCTAGCTCTCATCCATCCCATCCCTCCATCCCTATCCTCCCTGACGGACCTCGCTTCCATCCATCTGCATTCCCCTTTGCCATACCCCTCATCCTTCCCTCCGCCCATGCCTTACCCCATCCCTCCATCTCCTCCCCTCCTCCTCTGCCTTACCCTGTTCCCTCCATCTCCTCCCCTCCTCCCCTGCCATACCCCATCCCTCCATCTCCTCCCCTCCTCCCCTGCCTTACCCTGTTCACTCCATCTCCTCCCCTCCTCCCCTGCCTTACCCCATCCCTCCATCTCCTCCCCTCCTCCCCTGCCTTACCCCATCCCTCCATCTCCTCCCCTCCTCCCCTGCCTTACCCCATCCCTCCATCTCCTCCCCTCCTCCCCTGCCTTACCCTGTTCCCTCCATCTCCTCCCCTCCTCCCCTGCCTTACCCCATCCCTCCATCTCCTCCCCTCCTCCCCTGCCTTACGCCATCCCTCCATCTCTTCCCCTCCTCCCCTGCCTTACCCCATCCCTCCATCTCCTCCCCTCCTCCCCTGCCTTACCCCATCCCTCCATCTCCTCCCCTCCTCCCCTGCCTTACCCTGTTCACTCCATCTCTTCCCCTCCTCCCCTACCTTACCCCATCCCTCCATCTCCTCCCCTCCTCCCCTGCCTTACCCCATCCCTCCATCTCTTCCCCTCCTCCCCTACCTTACCCCATCCCTCCATCTCTTCCCCTCCTCCCCTACCTTACCCCATCCCTCCATCTCTTCCCCTCCTCCCCTACCTTACCCCATCCCTCCATCTCTTCCCCTCCTCCCCTACCTTACCCCATCCCTCCATCTCCTCCCCTCCTCCCCTGCCTTACCCTGTTCACTCCATCTCTTCCCCTCCTCCCCTGCCATACCCCATCCCTCCATCTCCTCCCATTCCTCCCCTGCCTTACCCTGTTCCCTCCATCTCTTCCCCTCCTCCCCTACCTTACCCCATCCCTCCATCTCCTCCCCTCCTCCCCTGCCTTACCCTGTTCACTCCATCTCTTCCCCTCCTCCCCTGCCATACCCCATCCCTCCATCTCCTCCCCTCCTCCCCTGCCTTACCCTGTTCACTCCATCTCTTCCCCTCCTCCCCTGCCTTACCCCATCCCTCCATCTCCTCCCCTCCTCCCCTGCCTTACCCCATCCCTCCATCTCCTCCCCTCCTCCCCTGCCTTACCCCATCCCTCCATCTCTTCCCCTCCTCCCCTGCCTTACCCTGTTCCCTCCATCTCCTCCCCTCCTCCCCTGCCTTACCCCATCCCTCCATCTCCTCCCCTCCTCCCCTGCCTTACCCCATCCCTCCATCTCCTCCCCTCCTCCCCTGCCTTACCCCATCCCTCCATCTCCTCCCCTCCTCCCCTGCCTTACCCCATCCCTCCATCTCCTCCCCTCCTCCCCTGCCTTACCCCATCCCTCCATCTCCTCCCCTCCTCCCCTGCCTTACCCTGTTCCCTCCATCTCCTCCCCTCCTCCCCTGCCTTACCCCATCCCTCCATCTCCTCCCCTCCTCCCCTGCCTTACCCCATCCCTCCATCTCCTCCCCTCCTCCCCTGCCTTACCCCATCCCTCCATCTCCTCCCCTCCTCCCCTGCCTTACCCCATCCCTCCATCTCCTCCCCTCCTCCCCTGCCTTACCCCATCCCTCCATCTCCTCCCCTCCTCCCCTGCCTTACCCTGTTCCCTCCATCTCCTCCCCTGCCTTACCCCATCCATCCATCTCTTCCCCTCCTCCCCTGCCTTACCCCATCCCTCCATCTCTTCCCCTCCTCCCCTACCTTACCCCATCCCTCCATCTCTTCCCCTCCTCCCCTACCTTACCCCATCCCTCCATCTCTTCCCCTCCTCCCCTACCTTACCCCATCCCTCCATCTCTTCCCCTCCTCCCCTACCTTACCCCATCCCTCCATCTCTTCCCCTCCTCCCCTGCCTTACTCTGTTCCCTCCATCTCTTCCCCTCCTCCCCTGCCTTACTCTGTTCCCTCCATCTCTTCCCCTCCTCCCCTACCTTACCCCATCCCTCCATCTCTTCCCCTCCTCCCCTACCTTACCCCATCCCTCCATCTCTTCCCCTCCTCCCCTACCTTACCCCATCCCTCCATCTCTTCCCCTCCTCCCCTACCTTACCCCATCCCTCCATCTCTTCCCCTCCTCCCCTGCCTTACTCTGTTCCCTCCATCTCTTCCCCTCCTCCCCTGCCTTACCCCATCCCTCCATCTCTTCCCCTCCTCCCCTACCTTACCCCATCCCTCCATCTCCTCCCCTCCTCCCCTGCCTTACCCTGTTCACTCCATCTCTTCCCCTCCTCCCCTACCTTACCCCATCCCTCCATCTCCTCCCCTCCTCCCCTGCCTTACCCTGTTCACTCCATCTCTTCCCCTCCTCCCCTGCCATACCCCATCCCTCCATCTCCTCCCATTCCTCCCCTGCCTTACCCTGTTCCCTCCATCTCTTCCCCTCCTCCCCTACCTTACCCCATCCCTCCATCTCCTCCCCTCCTCCCCTGCCTTACCCTGTTCACTCCATCTCTTCCCCTCCTCCCCTGCCATACCCCATCCCTCCATCTCCTCCCCTCCTCCCCTGCCTTACCCTGTTCACTCCATCTCTTCCCCTCCTCCCCTGCCTTACCCCATCCCTCCATCTCCTCCCCTCCTCCCCTGCCTTACCCCATCCCTCCATCTCCTCCCCTCCTCCCCTGCCATACCCCATCCCTCCATCTCCTCCCCTCCTCCCCTGCCTTACCCTGTTCCCTCCATCTCCTCCCCTCCTCCCCTGCCTTACCCCATCCCTCCATCTCCTCCCCTCCTCCCCTGCCTTACCCCATCCCTCCATCTCCTCCCCTCCTCCCCTGCCTTACCCCATCCCTCCATCTCCTCCCCTCCTCCCCTGCCTTACCCCATCCCTCCATCTCCTCCCCTCCTCCCCTGCCTTACCCCATCCCTCCATCTCCTCCCCTCCTCCCCTGCCATACCCCATCCCTCCATCTCCTCCCCTCCTCCCCTGCCTTACCCTGTTCCCTCCATCTCCTCCCCTCCTCCCCTGCCTTACCCCATCCCTCCATCTCCTCCCCTCCTCCCCTGCCTTACCCCATCCCTCCATCTCCTCCCCTCCTCCCCTGCCTTACCCCATCCCTCCATCTCCTCCCCTCCTCCCCTGCCTTACCCCATCCCTCCATCTCT
>NW_026600452.1:0-77500 GCF_029448725.1 Salvelinus fontinalis | reverse complement strand
AGCGTGGAGGTTAAGCCATTTTAATAGCTGTGTGAGCAACCAGAGTCTGTGATGAGGAGCATAATCAGTAGGGGATGAATGACTTATGCATCAGATGTTTCCCTAACTCAATAAATTGAGTCTGCCACATCAGTGTCATTAAAGTGATTCAACAATGGGATATCAAACGTCACATATCAATTACTTTTAATCGAGTGATATATGAGAATATTCACACAGATAGATAAGACTCATCGCTGTGAATATTCATGCGACGGTGCTTCTCGAGGTTAAAGACATTGGGATGCACCCGGTAATGTTTAGACAACGTTGTGCAAACATGAAAGGACATCTGTCATAGCCACACATGACAAGTCCATTTGTGACTAAGTTGTTGCAATGCAATGCAAATAACAGCCGGCCTCGCCGTTAACAGTTAGCTAGCCGGCGCTAGCACAACAAAACCACCATGATGTTTCAGGATGACAGTGTTGAGGCGATGGCGTTGCACGGAAGAGAACGTACAGCTGGGTGACTGGTTGTGACAGGTGTCATGTTCTTCCCATGAGTCACGATACTGAATCAAAGACCTTTATGCTGAATGGTTCATGTAAAGTGCAACCTAACTTGTCACATCAAAGAAAAATGCTCTACATCTGGGTTTATGCTGTGGCCTTCCATTCAGACATGTATTGAGAGGGGGGGGGGGGAGAGATGAAAAGCGAGAGAAGGATACAAAGAGAGAGAGAGAAATGGAGAGAGAGGGAGATGAATAGAAATAGAGAGAGTGATACAAGGCTGTATGAAAAGGATTAACATCACATTATGACAGAGCTGTCAGATGCCTTCAAGACCAAATCAGCATTTATTCTGTTTATTTAGCCTTTAAGAGATTTAATCTCCATGAAGACACGCCTCAGATAGACTTATGGGTGTTTCTGATTCCTTTAAACCTTTCGATATTAACTCTGATCCAGACATTAATTTACCACAACCATGAAAGCAACATGCAGGCACATGCTTTGGCAGAGATTAATGAAATGGTGACAGCTTCTGTACTGATCCAGGATCAGTTTACCCTCCGCAACTCCTAACCCTGTTATAGTCCAAGGTACACACAGACTCTTTTAATTGTCAGGTTGTCATTGTACATTACAAGTTGTTCTTTATTGACCTGGTCAATAATCTAGAACAATGTTAATATTTTAAACCCTTTTGGGGTCCCAGAGTGAATATTTCAAAACTTCACGGGGTGTTCGAATTTGTCACGGGAATACCGAGAACCCCGAGCCTCTCTACAATCCCAACTATGGTTGAATAGGTTTTTTATGAATAACATCAGATCATTTTCCACCCAGAGATAATCTTCCCATTAACTCTAATTCACCTGTAGATAAATCTCACCTTCCTTAAATCAAGTCAACGTAACTGTAAAATCCGTCTACCCTTCTTGTTCAATTATATTTCGCCTGTCCTTATTTCAAAGCCAGCCCACTGGGCACAGACGTCAGTTCAACGTCTAGCTTTGATTTACATTTTGGTTGAGTTGTCAACTATTGTGAATTCAACGTGAATTCAACAACAAAAAAATGTACCATGTTATGAGATTTAGGTTAAATGTTGGGTAAAAAACAATTTGAAATTCCCTGACGTTGAATATCGTTTTGCAAATGCTATCAGTTCTCCGCGCTCATTCAACGTCATCACATAAAGATATTTTGTTGAAATGACGTGGAAACAACGTTGATCCAACCAGTTTTTATCCCAGTGGGAGTGGTCTAGACCACATAAACATGGTTGCTTGTTCATTACAAGTGGTCCTGTCTCCAGTGAGACACACTATCTCAGCCTCCCCAGAACAGATGTACTGGAAAGCAAGCATCGCTCATGTTTATTTATGTTAGGCCAATATAGACCAGAGGTGCTGTCTCCCTTTCTCTCCTTTTCTCTCTCCCTCCCCGTCACTCGCTCTTTCTCTCTGCCCTCCCTCCCTCGCTCTCTCTCTGTCCTCCCTTCTTCTCTCTCCATCTCTCTCTCTCTTTCTCTCCCTCTCGCTATCCCTCCCTCTCTCTCTGTCCTCCCTTCTTCTCTCTCCATCCCTCTCTCTCTTTCCCTCCCTCTCTCTCTGTCTCTTTCTCACTCTGAAGAAGTGAGTTACAGCAGCAATCTGCTGGTTTGACCAGCCCTCCACTGTCTGTCTGTCTGCCTGTCTGTCAGGGTCTCGCACTATGTTCTGTGTGGTTTATTTACCGGAACTCTCTGGACAAAAACGGAGACACGACAACCAGGCTAACAGCCAAACACACACACGTAAGCACACATACAAATACACATAAACACACACACACCAGTGGAGGCTCCTCAGAGGAGGAAGGGGAGCGAATTTCAGAAAAATATAAATAGTGAAACATTAACAAAGTTGTTGTTTTTAGATAAAACTATAGTAAATATATTCACATGACCAAATAATTGATTAAACACACTGTTTTGCAATGAGGTCTACAGTAGCCTCAACAGCACTCTGTAGGGTAGCACCATGGTGTAGCCGGAGGACAGCTAGGTCTTATGACGACATCCGGAGGACATCCTTCAACCTATCAGAGCTCTTGCAATATGAACTGACATGTTGTCCATCCAATAAAAGGATCCGATAATGAATCTAGTACTGAAAGCATAAGTTACAGCTAGCTAACACTACAGTGCATAAAGTGTGGAGAGTAGTTAACTCATAAGAGAGAGAAAGACAATAGTTTAAAAGATTTGAACAAATTAATTTTGTCAACAATTAAGGAAAAGCAGCAGCAAAAGAGAGTGAGAGAGCTAGCTAGCTATATTTAGTTGTATTTTTTTCCTTCTTAGTTTACCTTTCACTTACTTACAGTAGCTAATGCAGCTAATTTAGCGTACTCAACAACCTGACTCAAAAAGAGAAGAATGCTATGTATTTTAGCTAGCTGGCTTACACTGAAGTCCACAAGCGAAGGGGAAAGGTGAGAGGAGGAGAGCACGTAGATGCAAGAAAAAATTATACAACAAGCAAAGTGATGATTCTATATGTGGCTGCTGTGAAAGTGAACTCTGTGTGCAGGTGACCAGGGGTGTATTCATTAAATGTTGCAAAACATTTCTAAAAAGGAATCAAACAGAATGAAACAGGGAGGGACCTACCTGAATTTCTCCAATAGAAACTCTCGTCTTAGTTGCAAAACGGAACATTTTGCAACTGTTTGTACTAATTATTACAATCAGCTAAATGCAGGCAAGAGTGCGCAAGACGGTAATGAATGTGTTACTGTCTGTCACCTTGATTACTCAAATTTGTCTCTTGACCTGTGCCCCTACGTTATAAACATTTATAAACATTTGTAGGCTAGGTTGTGGCAACCTCATGATGGGTATGGGGAACATGTGAGTATCATGTAGTAGTTACATTGAGCTGGGTGAATGGAATATGAATGACAGTCATCAAATATGCTGTAATAGAAATAAGGCAATGCTCATAAAAAATAAATTGTCCTCCCTAATCTTAAATGGCACCAACCACCACTGACACTATTGGTTTGTTCCTTTGCTTGTTTTCTCTCTGTCCCTCTTTCTCTCTATCTACCTTCATCTCTTGTTTTCTCTCTGTCCCTCTTTCGCTCTATCTACCTTCATCTCTTGTTTTCTCTCTGTCCCTCTTTCTCTCTTCTTCATCTCTTGTCTTCTCTGTCTCTCTTGTTCTCTCTACCTTCATCTCTTGCTCTACCGCTTCTACATCTGTATCCCACTGTTTCTCTCCTATCTCCCTGTCTATCACCCTCTATCTATCACTCCTAATCCTCTGTTCCCGTGAGAAAGTGCAGGTCTGGGGTCTGGAGGTGGTCTGGGGTGGCAGGCAGGCAGGCAGGCAGGCAGTGGGTTGGATCAGAAAGGAGGTTAGTTTACTGTAGCCGGGTGGTGGGAGCTGTAAACTGGGACTGTACTCCACTACTCCACCCCTCTCCACAGGCTCTTCGATCTTGATGGCTAATCAATGTGTTTGGATTTCCCCCTGTGACCATGGCCCAGTGGGCCTGAAAGAGGTGAGCCACCGCCAGGCTTTACTCCCCTCCAGCAACGACTGAGAAACACAGTGAGAAACAAAGCCACCACTAAACTGGGCAGATTAGACAGATACTCTAAGACTTAACTCCTTTTTGCTCAGCTGTTGCTTCCCTTCTCTCTTGTCTCTCGCTCTTGCTTTTCATTCACACAATATTTTCTTCAAAACTTGATCTCCATCTAGGCCCATCTCTCCACCCTCCTGCTTCTCAGTCCCTACCCATATGACCCCTAGGATATTCCACAGAGTAATAAGAAAATATTTAATGGGGATATCCATGGTCTAACAATGCAGAGCGTTTTTTGGCACAGCTGAGTAAGTTCTTGTGATGCTACTTGCTAATGTTTGTTTGGGCTGCGCTATGACAGTATCCGTTAGGTTGGCTTTCTTGGGTGTGATTCACAATGACAGTATCCGTTAGGTTGGCTTTCTTGGGTGTGATTCACAATGACAGTATCAGTTAGGTTGGCTTTCTTGGGTGTGATGCACAATGACAGTATCAGTTAGGTTGGCTTTCTTGGGTGTGATGCACTATGACAGTATCAGTTAGGTTGGCTTTCTTGGGTGTGATTCACAATGACAGTATCAGTTAGGTTGGCTTTCTTGGGTGTGATGCACTATGACAGTATCAGTTAGGTTGGCTTTCTTGGGTGTGATGCACAATGACAGTATCAGTTAGGTTGGCTTTCTTGGGTGTGATGCACAATGACAGTATCAGTTAGGTTGGCTTTCTTGGGTGTGATGCACAATGACAGTATCAGTTAGGTTGGCTTTCTTGGGTGTGATGCACAATGACAGTATCAGTTAGGTTGGCTTTCTTGGGTGTGATGCACAATGACAGTATCAGTTAGGTTGGCTTTCTTGGGTGTGATGCACAATGACAGTATCAGTTAGGTTGGCTTTCTTGGGTGTGATGCACAATGACAGCATCAGTTAGGTTGGCTTTCTTGGGTGTGATGCACAATGACAGTATCAGTTAGGTTGGCTTTCTTGGGTGTGATGCACAATGACAGTATCAGTTAGGTTGGCTTTCTTGGGTGTGATGCACAATGACAGTATCAGTTAGGTTGGCTTTCTTGGGTGTGATGCACAATGACAGTATCAGTTAGGTTGGCTTTCTTGGGTGTGATGCACTATGACAGTATCAGTTAGGTTGGCTTTCTTGGGTGTGATGCACAATGACAGCATCAGTTAGGTTGGCTTTCTTGGGTGTGATGCACAATGACAGTATCAGTTAGGTTGGCTTTCTTGGGTGTGATGCACAATGACAGTATCAGTTAGGTTGGCTTTCTTGGGTGTGATGCACAATGACAGTATCAGTTAGGTTGGCTTTCTTGGGTGTGATGCACAATGACAGTATCAGTTAGGTTGGCTTTCTTGGGTGTGATGCACAATGACAGCATCAGTTAGGTTGGCTTTCTTGGGTGTGATGCACAATGACAGTATCAGTTAGGTTGGCTTTCTTGGGTGTGATGCACAATGACAGTATCAGTTAGGTTGGCTTTCTTGGGTGTGATGCACAATGACAGTATCAGTTAGGTTGGCTTTCTTGGGTGTGATGCACAATGACAGCATCAGTTAGGTTGGCTTTCTTGGGTGTGATGCACTATGACAGTATCAGTTAGGTTGGCTTTCTTGGGTGTGATGCACAATGACAGCATCAGTTAGGTTGGCTTTCTTGGGTGTGATGCACTATGACAGTATCAGTTAGGTTGACTTTCTTGGGTGTGATGCACAATGACAGTATCAGTTAGGTTGGCTTTCTTGGGTGTGATGCACAATGACAGCATCAGTTAGGTTGGCTTTCTTGGGTGTGATGCACTATGACAGTATCAGTTAGGTTGGCTTTCTTGGGTGATGCACAATGACAGCATCAGTTAGGTTGGCTTTCTTGGGTGTGATGCACAATGACAGCATCAGTTAGGTTGGCTTTCTTGGGTGTGATGCACAATGACAGTATCAGTTAGGTTGGCTTTCTTGGGTTTCTTCTGATCCCGAGCGGCAAGCGGTACCGGAGAGCCAAGACTAGGACCAAAAGGCTCCTTAACAGCTTCTACCCCCAAGCCATAAGACTGCTAAACAATTAATAAAATCGCCACTGGACAATTTACATTGACCCTCCCTTTTGTACACTGCTGCTACTCGCTGTTTATTATCTATGCATAGTCATTTCACCCCTACCTACATGAACAAATTACCTCAACTAACCTGTACCCCCGCACACAGACTCGGTAACGGTACCCCCTGTATATATCCTCGTTATTGTTATTGTGTTACTTTTTATTATTATTTTTTACTTTAGTCTATTTGGTAAATATGTTTCTTAACTCTTCTTGAACTGCACTGTTGGTTAAGGGCCTGTAAATAAGCATTTCACAGTAAGGTCTACACTTGTTGTATTCGGTGCATGTGACAAATAAAGTTTGATTTGATTTGATTCCAAATTGTTTTGGCTGCAGGCTATTGGCTGTGGGTGCCTGTGTCTGTGTACCTGTGTCTGTGTACCTGTGTGTGTATGTATGACCATATAACTAGATTATATACTGTACCTAGATGAAGTCAATCTGGGGATACTAGATCTTGCTTTTTGTATCCCGCAATACCAGATAGGTCAAAGGTGGGTACAGTGTCAGGGCAGGCAAAGGGTCAAAACCGGTAGGACCAGAAAAAACAGAGACTAGGAAAAACAGGAACACGGGGAAAAAACGCTGGTTGACTTGACAAGACTAACTGGCAACAGACAGACAGAAGACACCGGTATAAACACACAGGGAATAATGGGAACAAATGGGAGACACCTGGTGGGGGGTGGAGACAAGCACAAGACAGGTGAAACAGATCAGGGAGTGACAAAAACGGCATATACTGTATCTGATAGGCCTTCCCACTTCCTCTGTCACGAAGCACTGGATATCCAATATTACCCCAAGATACTGTACCATCGATTTCTCCTATAGATCTACGGAGTATCGTATTGTGAATACTGGATACCTCTATACCAATAACTTGAATCAAATGATGCTCAGTGACTGACTTAGACTGAAATAGGTTCCGGTACAGATTTTGGGTGCAGGTACTGTTTATATTTAGCTGCAGGACCTTAAGCAGTAGAACATTTGAGGTGCCGGTACTCAGCTCCGGTGAACTCTTGCCCAAGTCAAGCACTGCTGATACTGTATACCTCTATACCAGCATCATGAATCAATTGATACTGTATACCTCTATACCAGCATCATGAATCAACTGATACTGGATACCTTTATACCAGCATCATGAATCAACTGATACTGGATACGTCCATACCAGCATCATGAATCAACTGATACTGGATACCTCTATACCAGCATCATGAATCAACTGATACTGGATACCTCCATACCAGCATCATGAATCAACTGATACTGGATACCTCCATACCAGCATCATGAATCAACTGATACTGGATACCTCTATACCAGCATCATGAATCAACTGATACTGGATACCTCCATACCAGCATCATGAATCAACTGATACTGGATACCTCCATACCAGCATCATGAATCAACTGATACTGGATACCTCTATACCAGCATCATGAATCAACTGATACTGGATACCTCTATACCAGCATCATGAATCAACTGATACTGGATACCTCCATACCAGCATCATGAATCAACTGATACTGGATACCTCTATACCAGCATCATGAATCAACTGATACTGGATACCTCTATACCAGCATCATGAATCAACCGATACTGGATACCTCTATACCAGCATCATGAATCAACTGATACTGGATACCTCCATACCAGCATCATGAATCAACTGATACTGGATACCTCCATACCAGCATCATGAATCAACAGATACTGGATACCTCTATACCAGCATCATGAATCAACTGATACTGGATACCTCTATACCAGCATCATGAATCAACTGATACTGGATACCTCCATACCAGCATCATGAATCAACTGATACTGGATACCTCCATACCAGCATCATGAATCAACCGATACTGGATACCTCTATACCAGCATCATGAATCAACTGATACCTATCATGACACAAGGCTAGACCCAGATGCAGACACAGGAGGCAGATAGTTGGAGTCTTTCAATATGTATTAATCCAATAGGGTAAGGCAAGAGAATGGTCGTGGACAGGCAAAAGGGTCAAAACCAGTTCAGAGTCCAAAAGGTACCGAAGGGCAGGCAGAATCAAGGTCAGAGCAGGCAGGATGATCAGGCAGTCGGGAAAGTAGTCCAGAGACAAGCAGGGGTCAAAACCTGGAAGACTAACAAAAAGAGAATAGCAAAAGGAGATCGGTGTAACGGCTTTCTTCCTGGGGTGGAAGAGAGGACCAAAATGCAGCGTAGCCAGTGTTAAACATGTTTAATATAATAACAAGTGAACACTACAAACAACAAACAAAATAACAAACCGTGAAAACCGAGACAGTCCTATCTGGTGCAGAACAAACACAGAGACAGGAAACAAACACCCACAAAATCCCAACACAAAACAAGCCTCCTATATATGATTCTCAATCAGAGACAACGATTACCATCTGCCTCTGATTGAGAACCCACACTAGGCTGACATAGAAACAGACAAACTAGACACACAACATAGAATTCCCACCCAGCTCACGTCCTGACCAACTAAACACATACAAAACAACAGAAAACAGGTCAGGAACGTGACAGAACCCCCCCTCAAGGTGCGAACTCCGGGCGCACCCCTAAAACTCAAGGGGAGGGTCTGGGTGGGCATCTTTACGCGGTGGCGGCTCCGGCGGTGGACGAGGACACCACTCCACCATTGTCTTTGTCCACCTCCTTAGCGTCCCTTGAGTGGCGACCCTCGCCCCCGACCATGGACCAGGAACCTTCACCAACTCCCCTCTACAACAGAGGAGACAACTCAGGACAGAGAGGTAGTTCAGGACAAAGAGGTAGCTCAGGACAGAGAGGTAGCTCAGGACAGAGGGACAACTCCGGACTAGTGGCAGCTCCGGACTGAGTGGCAGCTCCGGACTGAGTGGCAGCTCATGACTGGAGGGCAGCTCATGACTGGAGGGCAGCTCATGACTGGAGGGCAGCTCATGACTGGAGGGCAGCTCATGACTGGAGGGCAGCTCATGACTGGAGGGCAGCTCTGGCAGCTCCTGACTGGCTGGCGTCTCTGGCAGCTCCCGACTGGCTGGCGTCTCTGGCAGCTCCCGACTGGCTGGCGTCTCTGGCAGCTCCCGACTGGCTGGCGTCTCTGGCAGCTCCCGACTGGCTGGCGTCTCTGGCAGCTCCCGACTGGCTGGCGTCTCTGGCAGCTCCCGACTGGCTGGCGTCTCTGGCAGCTCCCGACTGGCTGGCGTCTCTGGCAGCTCCCGACTGGCTGGCGTCTCTGGCAGCTCCTGACTGGCTGGCGTCTCTGGCAGCTCCTGACTGGCTGGCGTCTCTGGCAGCTCCTGACTGGCTGGCGGCTCTGGCAGCTCCTGACTGGCTGGCGGCTCTGGCAGCTCCTGACTGGCTGGCGGCTCTGGCAGCTCCTGACTGACGGACGGCTCTAGCGGCTCCTGACTGACGGGCGGCTCTAGCGGCTCGGGACAGACGGGCGGCTCTAATGGCTCGTGGTAGACGGATGACTCAGATGGCGCTGGGCAGACAGATGGCTCAGACGGCGCTAGGCAGACGGATGGCTCAGACGGCGCTAGGCAGACGGATGGCTCAGACGGCGCTAGGCAGACGGATGGCTCAGACGGCGCTGGGCAGACGGATGGCTCAGACGGCGCTGGGCAGACAGATGGCTCAGGCGGCGCTGGGCAGACGGACAGTTCAGACGGCGTTGGGCAGACGGACAGTTCAGACGGCGTTGGGCAGACGGGCAGTTCAGGCGCCGCTGGGCAGACGGCAGACTCTGGCCGGCTAAGACGCACTATAGGCCTGATGCGTGGTGCCGGAACTGGAGGTACCGGGCTGAGGGCACGCACCTCAGGGCGAGTGCGGGGAGGAGGAACAGGGCTCTGGAGATGCACTGGAAGCCTGGTGCGTGGTATAGGCACTGGTGGTACTGGGCTGGGGCGGGAAGGTGGCGCCGGATATACCGGACCGTGAAGGAGGACACGCGCTCTTCAGCACCGAGCCTCTCCAACCTTACCAGGTTGAATGGTCCCCGTAGCCCTGCCAGTGCGGCGAGGTGGAACAACCCGCACTGGGCTATGCAGGCGAACCGGGGACACCACCTGTAAGGCTGGTGCCATGTACGCCGGCCCGGGGAGACGTACTGGAGGCCATATACGTTGGGCCGGCTTCATGACATCCAGCTCGATGCCCAACCTAGCCCTCCCAGTGCAGCAAGGTGGAATAGCCCGCACTGGGCTAAGCACGCGTACTGGGGACACCGTGCGCTTTACCGCATAACACGGTGTCTGACCAGTACGACGCCCTCTCACTCCACGGTAAGCCCGGGGAGTTGGCTCTGGTATCCAACCCGGCTTCGCCACACTCCCCTTTAGCCTCCCCCCAAGAAATTTTTGGGTGAGCCTCTCGGGCTTCCAGCCTCTCTTACGTGCTGCCTCCTCAATCCAGCGCTCCTGGGCTGTGGCTGCCTCCTTCTCCTCCCAAGAGTGGCGATTCTCTCCCACCTTTGCCCAGGGTCCTTTTCCGTTTATGATTTCCTCCCATGACCATTCCTCCTGGTACCGCTGCTGCTGTTGCTGCTGCCCGTTGCCACGCTGCTTGGTCCGGGTTTGGTGGGTGTTTCTGTAAAGGTTTTCTTCCAGGGGTGAAGGAGAGGACCAAAGTGCAGCGCGGCTAGTGTTAAACATGTTTAATACAAACACAAGTGAAACACTACAAACAACCTACAAAATAACAAATGTGCAAAACCGATACAGACCTATCTGGTGCAGAACACAAACACAGAGACAGGTAACAAACACCCACCAAATCCCAACACAAAACAAGCCTCCTATATATGATTCTCAATCAGAGACAACGATTACCATCTGCCTCTGATTGAGAACCCACACTAGGCTGACATAGAAACAGACAAACTAGACACACAACATAGAATTCCCACCCAGCTCACGCCCTGACCAACTAAACACATACAAAACAACAGAAAACAGGTCAGGAACGTGACAATCGGGAAAAACACGCTGGTTGACTTGACTAACATACAAGACGAACTGGCACAGAGAGACAGGAATCACAGGGAAAAATACACAGGGAAAAATAAGCGACAGCTGGAGGGGGTGGAGACAATAACAGGAACAGGTGAAACAGATCAGGGCGTGACAGATACTTATATACCAGCATCTTGAATCAACTGATCCTGGATACCTCTATACCAGCATCATTAATCAACTGATCCTGGATAACTCTATACCAGCATCATTAATCAACTGATCTTGGATACCTCTATACCAGCATCATTAATCAACTGATCCTGGATACCTCTATACCAGCATCATTAATCAACTGATCCTGGATACCTCTATACCAGCATCATTAATCAACTGATCCTGGATACCTCTATACCAGCATCATTAATCAACTGATCCTGGATACCTCTATACCAGCATCATTAATCAACTGATCCTGGATACCTCTATACCAGCATCATGAATCAATACTGTCACTGTCCTACATGGATGAAATGCATCCAAGGTGGACTTTGCGCAGCAGGTTTTCTACATGTCCCAACAGGTGCTCACTGATGTTTTGACAAAACAAATCAATGAGTTTTTCTTCCAGGCAGGAGAACACTGCATTGATGACCCAGGCTTACCAACACACACTCTCTCTGCAGCTACACACACACACACACACACACACACACTCACTTTATTAGTCCATCTATCCCTTGACTCACACATGCGAACACACAGTCGAGTTTAGATGGCATTTTTGGTAGTGAATGAATTGAGATAACCGCCCGCATAGCCCATACCATGTATCAACTGTTTTGAGACCTGTATGCCTGTATAATACAATCCAGCATTATTATCATTACACCACTCCATTATAACTAGGTTGAGTTACCTCCATCTCATGAAAGGTACATTGCTTTGTCCTATTGAAAAGCACTAGAGAAAGGCAATCCATTAGGTTTTGTTCTACCACTTCAATAGAACTGGAAGTGTAGTGGTACTGCAGGCTCCCTGGTACAACCAGTGGTGTTCACTAAATAGCCCCTGATTGGAGTGACTCATCAGTGTGGCCTCAGTGTTCAAGAGCAAAAACGTAGCGAGAGCGGGGTTACCGAGCGCCTCGAGAGCTCACAAGGAATAACACTTGTCAAACAAAACAAGATGAAGCCAAGGGATGCTGAAGTGCCTCAGTGGAAGCAAACATTCTTAAAGGCTTTTCATTATAACCATTGAAATGACCACAAGGAGTACATCCATGGGTTTGTAGCTTTGTGGCCATGTGTGTACATAAAGCCATAGGCCATTTCAATCCTTGTTTCATTAAGAAAGAACAGTAGTTTAGCATGAGGATTGGTGGTCAGCATGAGATCTGACTGAGTGATTCCTGAGGGGAAGAGGAGGAGGAGAGACGTGGAGGAGAGGAGAAGTGAAGCTGTGAGGTGAAACTGAATAATGATGTAGAAAGATGATGTCTCTGGACCACATGATGAGTACAGCTATTAGCCGCAGTCTGTCATCTACTCAGGTAACAGCAGAGGTCTACTATAACTTTCAGTTCAAAATCTCATTTTTTTGCAGTCTGAAATCAACCTCTCAGCCCTTCCTTAGTATATTCTTCTATATCCGCTCTCTTCAATACAGATCTGATGGGACTTGGTAGGTCTGTAGTCAATATGAAGATGCATGGCTTCAGCTGACTTTACAATGGTTTCACCACATTAGCTAATGCTGCTCTAAGTAACTGATCTATTGACTGATTCCACTAAAAGCATTGCTCTGAAACACCAGTTGGAACAAACTGAGCAGCGAAGCCACACGAGCAGACCCAACAGTGACATTGTGACATAACCTAGCCCCTGTGGTCAGAACTCAGAACACTGACTGACATGGAGCCAGCCAGCCGCCCGCTAACAAAACAACACGCTATTATACCCACAATGCCCTTCACCAGCCCGCTCTCTCCTCTCAGGGCCAGGACCTCATATAGCCAACTGGACCCTTATGAAGACCAGTATGGAACCAAATAATAAACTGGCAAGTAATGTCAGTTTTTTAAATTTCAAATATACAAATCCCATTACAATAAAGGCTGTTTAATCTTGGGGTGATTTGGATAGTCTTGGAATTTTTTCCATAAGACTTGGATGTTCTGAAGTCCTCCTCCCAGAGTGAACCCTTTCAACATGACTCTCTCACCACATTAGATGACTACCCATTCTCTCCTCCTATAACTGAAATTAAACTCATGAACCTCTCTATGTCTTTACCCAAGTGATCCCAGTGACCAGCCATTTCCAATCCATCCAGAGATAATGGAACTCTCTGGGCTGCAACCATTAATGCTACTACTGTAGCCCCGCTGTGGCTGACTTACACTGAAAAAGGTTCCGGTACAGATTTTGGGTGCAGGTACTGTTTATATTTAGCTGCAGGAGCTCAAGCAGGAGAACATTTGAGGTGCCGGTACTCAGCTCCGGTGAACTCCTGCCCAAGTCAAGCACTGCTGATACTGTATACCTCTATACCAGCATCATGAATCAACTGGTACTGGATACCTCTATATGCCACGGTAACATGGTCTTCCCACCAAACCTATTATCTCAGACTAGGACTGTGTCACCTGAGCACTAAACCGTGTATAATATTAATTCTAATACCTGATTAAACTGATTAGATACTGATCTGTTCTATGAATTCTAATAGAGAGAACCACTGCCTACAGTCCTTTATAAACCTATTATACTACTGCAAGTCTGAAGGACGCACAACTCTTTAACAGCATATCAACCCCTTTTACAAACACACACACACACACACACACACACACACACACACACACACACACACACACACACACACACACACACACACACACACACACACACACACACACACACACACACACAGACACGCACGAGACAGTCATAGACACACAAACACACAGACACACACACACCCAAAGACCATCCGCTATCTAATTTTAATGACTACATTGACAGAGAAGGCTATTAGCAGCCTTCACTTTACTTTACGGTGGACGGACCACACAACCCAGTCAGGAGGGAGCAGCATGTCACCGGGTGGTCCACCCTAATGCCCGTCCCCCAATTCCCCCTCCCCCTAGTCTCTCCCTGAGCACGACATGCCAGCCAGGAGCTGACAGCCAGCTATACAAACATGCCCATTCCTTCTGCTCCATTAGGCAATGAGGAGCTGGGCTTTTATATGGGCCGATGGGCTGGATGGGCTTGCATTGCGCTGGTTCCACTGGCAGACAAGAGGCAGCAGGCAGGAGGTTGGTGCTGCAGTGCAGTGCAGTGCAGTGCAGTACAGTACAGAGAGAGATTACACAAAGCCTAACATTAAAGGGTAGAGCAATTAGTGTCCACCTCATCAAGTCAAACTGTAGGATCTTCTGTGCTGATAGGTTTAATTCCTCTGTAGCTCTTACACTAGTCATCTCTGTACTGTGTAGCTCTTATGTCCCTTACCAGATTAGGTGATTTATTATGATCAAGTCTGGTGAAGACAGGGATCGAGATGTTGCTAGATTACATACAAACCTGGGATCATCTACAGCATGCTTAGACTGGATGTCAAGACTTTCTTTTCATTTCATACTTCATTGTGTATGTGCCAACTACACTGGAGCCCAGCGAATGAACAAACAACATCACCCCCTGTGAAGCTTTAATTAACTGTACAAGCTAGAGAGCTGATCTTTAGATCGACTGGCTAATCATGAGTTGTATGCTGCAGGGTTTGGGTTGGTGTCCCTCATGTGAACCCTTTAACATTAGAGAAGCAGTGATTCATACAGCTGGTGGCTGGCTGATGTCTGTGGGTCTCAGCTGGAGAGGTTAGAGCAGTTCTATTCAAACTTTTTCAGCGGGGACCCCATTTATTCAGACAGAATCTTTGGGGACCCCATTTATTCAGACAGAATTTCTGGGGACCCCATTTACTCAGACAGAATTTCTGGGGACTCCATTTTTTCAGACAGAATTTCTGGGGACCCCATTTACTCAGACAGAATTTCTGGGGACCCCATTTACTCAGACAGAATTTCTGGGGACTCCATTTTTTCAGACCCCACTGCAGATCCCCCTTCGCAACACAGACTTTGAATGCCACTATGTTAGAGGCTACAGTACATGTAAGTTCTACATAGAGCCATTACACCACATGCCATTAATGCTTTGCTTGTTCAAATACATGATGTCAGTCCTGTACATGGATAAACGCTGCAAGTAACGGCTCAGCTAACCTCTTCTAAGTAGATGGAGCTAACTGGAAAATCGATGTCGCGGTCAATAGCGTGTTGAGTTACCATGTACAAGTGTGATGTGTTGGTTTTATAGGCCCTAACCCTAACTCCAGTCGAGTGGTTGTGAACACCCTTGCTATGTCGCGTGTAATGTGTGTTTTGTTCCAACTTGCTTTTACCAGGAGTCTTCTCAGACATAGCCTTTAATGCTACAGACTAATTGTAGCTTCTGCTGAGAGGAGCACGGGTGTAGGTCCAATCAGCCGTCAAGTCAGGGGTTCAAGTCCAGCGCTATTATTAGTTACTGTGAGAGATATGGGTTCGGCCCTGATATTCCAGTAGTAGGTTTACTGTGCTCTACAAAAGCTAAACACTCTGTGCTGTAGTTTCTGCAACCTATTGGTTTTTCTACTCTCCCTTGGGAGAGAACACCATTTATCAGCATCCAGAGGAGCGTGGACATATCGATGCACAACATGGCTGGGATTTCTGCTTTTATTACGCTTTAAACTGCAAGGTCAACTTAGCGGAAATATATGTCAACGCTGCCAAGACCGGCTACATGGAACACATGGCCAGGCACACAGGATTCAGTGTAGAACATTGAGATAAGAAAAGTGGAGAGTGGAGATTTCTCCAAGAGAAAGGCCTAGGTAAGGCTAAATCATATTCATCCTACATCTGAAAGTGAGACGAATGTGTTTTATTCTAACCTTTTGACCAGACCAAACCTGGGGCCCTGGTTATATTTCTACTACTACTATCATCACCAACAGACCAAACCTGGTGACCTGGATATGAACTCTAATACTACTACTACTATCACCACCAGACCAAACCTGGGGCCTGGTTATAAACTCTAACACTGCTACACATTGCAACACCAGACCAAACCTGGGGTCTGGTTATAAACTCTAACACTGCTACACATTGCAACACCAGACCAAACCTGGGGCCTGGTTATAAACTCTAATACTGCTACACCTTGCAACACCAGACCAATCCTGGGGCCCTGGTTATAAACTCTAATACTATTACACCTTGCACCACCAGACCAAACCTGGGGTCTGGTTATAAACTCTAACACTGCTACACATTGCAACACCAGACCAAACCTGGGGTCTGGTTATAAACTCTAATACTATTACACCTTGCAAAACCAGACCAAACCTGGGGTCTGGTTATAAACTCTAACACTGCTACACATTGCAACACCAGACCAAACCTGGGGCCCTGGTTATACCAAACCTGGGGTCTGGTAATTTACTCTAATACTGTTACACATTGCAACACCAGACCAAACCTGGGGTCTGGTTATAAACTCTAATACTGCTACACATTGCAACACCAGACCAAACCTGGGGCCCTGGTTATAAACTCTAACACTGCTACAAATTGCAACACCAGACCAAACCTGGGGTCTGGTTATAAACTCTAATACTGCTACACATTGCAACACCAGACCAATCCTGGGGCCCTGGTTATAAACTCTAATACTACTCCTACTAGCACCACCAAAACAAACCTGGGCCCCTGGTTATAAACTCTAATACTACTACTACTATCACCGCCAGACCAAACCTGGAGCCCTGGTTATAAACTTGAATAATTCTAATATCACCACCAAACCAAACTTGGGGCACTGGCTATAAACTCTAATACTATTACTACTATCACAACCATACCAAACCTGAGGCATAAGTGACAAACTCTAATACTACTACTACGATCACCACCAAACCAAACCTGGGGAGAATGGATATAAGCTCTACTACTACTACTACTACTATCACCACCATACCAAACCTGGGGAGAATGGATATAAACTCTACTACTACTACTACTATCACCACCAGACCAAACCTGGGGAGAATGGATATAAACTCTAATACTATTACCACTATCACCACCAGACCAAACCTGGGGCCCTGGTTATAAACTTTAATACAATTACTCCTATCACAACCATACCAAACCTGAGGCATAAGTGACTAATTCTAATACTACTACTACCATCACTTCCAAACCAAAGCTGAGACCGTTGTTATAACCTCTAATTCTACTTCTACTATCACCACCAGACCAAACCTGGAGCCCTGGTTATAAACTCTAATACTACTTCTACTAGCACCACCAGACCAAACCTGGAGCCCTGGTTATAAACTCTAATACTACTTCTACTAGCACCACCAAAACAAACCTGGGCCCCTGGTTATAAACTCTAATACTACTTCTACTAGCACCACCAGACCAAACCTGGGGCCCTGGTTATAAACTCTAATACTACTTCTACTATCACCACCAGACCAAACCTGGGGCCCTGGTTATAAACTCTAATACTACTTCTACTAGCACCACCAAAACAAACCTGGGCCCCTGGTTATAAACTCTAATACTACTTCTACTAGCACCACCAGACCAAACCTGGAGCCCTGGTTATAAACTCTAATACTACTTCTACTAGCACCACCAGACCAAACCTGGGGCCCTGGTTATAAACTCTAATACTACTTCTACTAGCACCACCAGACCAAACCTGGGGCCCTGGTTATAAACTCTAATACTACTTCTACTAGCACCACCAGACCAAACCTGGGGCCCTGGTAATAAACTCTAATACTACTTCTACTAGCACCACCAGACCAAACCTGGGGCCCTGGTTATAAACTCTAATACTACTTCTACTAGCACCACCAAAACAAACCTGGGCCCCTGGTTTTAAACTCTAATACCACTACTAATATCACCGCCAGACCAAACCTGAGGCCCTGGTTATAAACTCTTATACTACTACTACTATCACCACCAGACCAAACCTGGGGCCCTGATTATAAACTCGAATACTACTAATTTCACCACCAGACCAAACCTGGGGAGCATGGTTATAAACTCTAATAATTCTACTACTGTGACCACCAAACCAAACCTGGGGCCCTGTTATAACTCTAATACAAATACTATCACCACCAGACGAATCCTGCGGGCCCTGTTAATAAACTCTAATACTACTACAACGATTACCACCAGACCAAACCTGGGACACTGGTTATAAACTTTAATACTACATATATCACCACCAGACCTAACATGGGGCCCTGGCTATAAACTCTAAAACTGCTCCTACTTTCTCCACCAGACCAAACCTGGAGAACATGGTTATAAACTCTAATACTAATACTACTATTACCACCAGACCAAGCCTAGGGAGCCTGGATATGAACTCTACTACTACTACTACTATCACCACCAGACCAAACCTAGGGAGCCTGGATATGAACTCTACTACTACTACTACTATCACCACCAGACCAAACCTAGGGAGCCTGGATATGAACTCTACTACTACTACTACTATCACCACCAGACCAAACCTAGGGAGCCTGGATATGAACTCTACTACTACTACTACTATCACCACCATACCAAACCTGAGGCATAAGTTACAAACTCTAATACTACTACTACGATCAACATCAAACCAAACCTGGGGCACTGGTTAAACACTCTTATACTACTACTACTACGATCAGAACCAGACCAAACCTGGGGCCCTGGTTATAAATTCTAATACTACTACTACGATCAGAACCACACCAAACCTGGGGCCCTGGTTATAAATTCTAATACTACTACTACTACTATCACCACCAGACCAAACCTGGGGCCCTGGTTATAAATTCTAATACTACTACTATCACCACCAGACCACACCTGGGGAGTGTGGTTACAGACTCTAATACTACTACTACTTTCACCACCAGATCAAACCAGGAAAGCATGGTTATAAACTCTAATACTAATACTGCTATCACCACCAGACCAAACCTGGGGCCCAGTTTATAGACTCTAATACTACTCTTACGATCAGCACCAGAACAAACCTGGAGCCCTGGTTATAATCTAATACTACTACTGTCACCACTAGACCAAACCTGGGGTCCTGGTTATAAACTCTAATACTGCTACTATCACCGCCAGACCAAACCTGGGGCCCTGTTTATAAACTCTAATACTACTACTATCACCGCCAGACCAAACCTGGGGCCTGGTTATAAACTCCAATAATACTACTATCACCACAAGACCAAACCTGGTGCATTGGTTGTAAACTGTAATACTACTACTACGTTCACCACCAGACATGCCTGTCAACTATGTTAGAAGGATCAGTTAATGCTACAGCATCCACCCAATCTAAAATAAAAGCATTGCTCCCATAATGGATCCAAAAGAATGAAGCTTTGGTCTTAACTACATGTCACTGTATACCTGTCAAACCACGTGACAACCTAGTTACAGTACTTAACACTGTTAGAAGTGAGCGGTACAAGGGTACATGGTTACATGTCAGTTGTTATGACAGCATTGTGTAGGCATTATACAGTGCATTCAGAAAGTTTTCAGACTCCTTGACTTTTTCCACATTTTGTTACTTTTCAGCCTTATTCTAAAATGTACTAAATAAAAAGGAATCCTCATCAATCTACACACATGATTTGGAAAGGCACACACCTGTCTATATAAGATCCCACAGTTGACAGTTCATATCAGAGCAAGCAATGAGGTCGAAGGAATTGTCCGTAGAGAAGACAGTGGCCTCCATCATTCTTAAATGGAAGAAGTTTGGAACCACCAAGACTCTTCCTAGTGCTGGCTACCCAGCCAAACTGAGCAGTCGGGGGAGAATGGCCTTGGTCAGGAAGGTGACTGACAGAGCTCCAGAGTTCCTCTGTGGAGATGGGAGAAGCTTCCAGAAGGACAACCATCTCTGCAGCACTCCACCAATCATGCCTTTATGGTAGAGTAGCCAGACGGAAGCCACTCCTCAGTAAAATGAACATGACAGCCCACTTGGAGTCACCTAAAGGACTCTCAGACCATGAGAAACAAGATTCTCTGGTCTGATGAAACCAAGATTGAACTCTTTGGCCTGAATGCCAAGCGTCACATCTGGAGGAAACCTGGCACCATCCCTACGCTGAAGCATGGTGGTGGCAGCATCATGCTGTGGGGATGTTTTTCAGCGGCAGGGACTGGGAGACTAGTCAGGATCGAGGGTAAGATGAACGAAGCAAAGAACAGAGAGATCCTTGATGAAAACCTTCTCCAGAGTGCTCAGGACCTCAGACTGGGGAGAAGGTTCACCTTCCAACAGGACAATGACTCTAACCACATAGCCAAGACAACGCAGGAGTGGCTTCGGGACAATTCTCTGAATGTCCTTGAGTGGCCCAGCCAGAGCCCGGACTTGAACCTGAGCGAACATCTCTGGAGAGACCTGAAAATAATTGTGCAGTGACTATCCCCACCCAACCTGACAGAGTTTTAGAGGATCTGCAGAGAAGAATGGAAGAAACTCCCCAAATACAGGTGTGCCAAACTGGTGTGTCATACCCAAGAAGACTCAATGCTGTAGTCGCTGCCAAAGACGCTTCAACAAAGTACTGAGTAAAGGGTCTGAATACTGTAAATGTTTAAAACATATTGTAATATTTGCCAACATTTCTAAAAACCTGTTTTTGCTTTGTCTTTATGGCGTATTGTGTGTAGATTAATGAGGAGAGAAAAACAATTTGATCAATTTTAGAATAAGGCTGTAACGTAACAAAATGTGGAAAAAGTCAAGGGGTCTAAATACTTCCCGAATGCACTGTATATAAAGGCATTACGACATCCCTTTCGCAACACACTGAAGCTCACTCCTCCTGTCCTCTCCAGCCTGTTCTGGAGCAGAGAGGGGAAAGCAGTGTTATGTTATCTCTGTGCTTCTGCAGTAATGGTATTATTTAGTCATCTTAATTCTCCTGGGCTGACCAACAGTGTGAACAAAGCAGGGCCTTACTAAGCCCATCAGCGTGGTCACATGAAGCAGAGGTCTTTTCCTTCTCCACAGACCCTACAGGCTCCTCTATTCCTCCCCCTTGTTCTTTCTGCATCCCTCCATCTATTTATCCATTCTCCCTCTCTCCTTCTGCATATTCCTCTGCCTCTTTCTCTCTTCCTCTCTCCCCTCCATCCCTCCCTCACTCCATCATCTCTCTCTCTCTACCTCTCCCACCATCCTTCTCCTCTCTCTGTGGCGGGAGAGATTTGTGCGTGTAATGGCGTTATTCACAGTTCGTTGGTCTGTTTGAAGGGACTATCTTGATTGAGCGTTTCCCAGGGCAGGGCAGGGTGGATGGGGGACTGTATAAAGATGTGTTGGGAGCCTGTGGAGATGGATGGGCTATGAGAACATGGACACACAGTAGGGTGCTGCCATGTTTGTCAAGCCTATAATCTAAAGACAACATTGTAAACTTTAAACAATGGCACACACAAGAGGGAAACTGACACTATGCACACTTGGAAGCATGCAGGAGAGATTTTAGCTCTTTGAGAGGCTCAGTCTGTTGGAAATATCGGACATAGAAAGAGTAGGCTAGCACAGATGAGTAAAATTGATAGTAAACTGGACACTGGAAAGCAAGTTGATAAGCCCCAGAGCTAGCAAGACAGAGAAAAACAGAATCAATCATGCTCTCGCTCGCTCGCTCTCTCTCTCTCTCTTCTCTCTCCCCCCCCACCCTCCCTCCCTCCCTCCCACCTTACCTCACCCCCCCTCTCTCTCTTTCTCTCTCTCCCCCCTCTCCTTCTCTCTCTCCTCCCTCCCTACCTCCTCCCTCTCTCTCTCTCCCCCTCTCTCCCCCTCTCTCTCCTCACCTTGTGTCTCTCTCCCTCTCTCTCTCTCTCTCTCTCTCTCCTCCCTCCCTACCTCCCCCTCTCTCTCTCTCTATCTCTCCCCCTCTCTCTCTTCACCCTCTGTCTCTCTCCCTCTCTCTCTCTCTCTCTCCTCCCTCCCTACCTCCCCCTCTCTCTCTATCTCTCCCCCTCTCTCTCTTCACCCTCTGTCTCTCTCCCTCTCTCTCTCTCTCTCCTCCCCTCCCTACCTCCCCCTCTCTCTCCCCCACTCTCCCCCTCTCTCTCCTCGCCGTCTGTCTCTCCCTCTCTCTCTCTTCTCTCCACATTCTGGTCATCATCTTTCTCTCTCTCTAATAAATGATGCACTGACAAAGAACCCAAAACTGCTCTGAGAAGCAGTTTACACTTCACTAATTAGTCCAAATTAACCCCAGGCAGACTTACAGTAGACGCTCACACATCACACACACAACCTACAACACACACACAAACAACATATACACATAAATGCAGTTTCTACTCTCACACCACTTTGATTCTGCTGCAACTCTTACACACACACACACACACAAAGTGCCTCCACCTGAGGCAGAAAAGGCAACCAGAGTCGCGTCGATTTGAAGGCAGTGTAAAACCAACGCTGTGGAAATGCTATGGCTAGGAAACGGAGCATGCCATTAACTAAGTACGGACAGACAATACATACATGTACATATAAACAGTCACACACAACAGAAAGAAGAGTCCTACTTACAGAATGAGTCAGACGATATCAGAAGCGGTGTACCATATATGTGTGTAGTAGCCAGTCAGCACAGCCCTCAACAGGCATGGAGATGGAATCCACTGGTGGGGGGGGGGGGTTTGGGGATTCTGCGTCTTCCGGTGAGGGGGGACTTGTGGGGCTGTCACAGCATTCCGGATTGTCTCCGTGAAGGGGTGGGGGGCTGAGAGAGAGAGGACATAGAAAGATGGAAGATTCCGGTACTTGGACTGTGATGGGTAGGCAACAATATTCCTTTTGGAGGTGAGTAGAAAAAGCAGCAAGTGAGGATAGAAAAAATCTTCAGACACCCTCAACAAAAGTAGAGAGTAAAAGACAGAAGGAGAAAAAGAAAGGGTATTGTGCTGTCTTCTTCCCTTTCTTTATCTCTCTCCCTCTCTTCAGTAGAACTATAGACGCGGAAGGAGCCTCTTGGTCAAATGAAACACGAGGGTTGAAAAATGAGTCCAAAAGGGCCCCCCTCCTTCCCTTTCTCTCTCTCCTTCCCTTGTTTCCTTCCCTCTGGGCCGGCAGAAGGCCTCGACAGCTCCGAGTACCGTTGTCTAAATCCAATCCCTCTCCCAGAAGAAGAGGGGAAAACAGAAGAGAAAATGACAAGCAGATGGAGGGGATTTCAGACACCTGCTCTCTATCCCTCTCCTTTCCACTATCTACTTTTCTCTTTCCTTCCCTCTCTCTCTCACTCTTGCTGTCACTACCTCTATCTAACCTGTCCTTCCCTTCTAGTAGCAGTTCCCCTACCTGTTTGTTTGTTTCTGTCTAGTCTTGCCAGCGGAGGCTGAGGCTGAGGGGGATGCAGTCAGATCCTCTAATTGCTGCGTCGCTCGCTCTCAGTCCCCGTCAGGCAAACAGGCAGCACTAAACCCAACACAGTACTGACTGCTTCTCTCTTCTCTACCCCCCCTCTCTCTCTCTCTCTCTCTCTCTCTCTCTCTCTCTCTCTCTCTCTCTCTCTCTCTCTCTCTCTCTCTCTCTCTCTCTCTCTCTCTCTCTCTCTCTCTCTCTCTCTCTCTCTCTCTCTCTCTCTCTCTCTCTCTCTCTCTCTCTCTCTCTCTCTCTCTCTCTCTCTCTCTCTCTCTCTCTCTCTCACACACACACACACACACACACACACAGTCTGGAATGACAATGACGACTGTCTGCTTGTAATGCTTGTTTATAATTTACTGTCTGTCTGTTTAAGAGCCACCCAGTTCCGGTCCAGGGGTGTACAGCGGGACCTTTCACCCTCCTCTAGTGCTCAGCTGAACCCCCTGGTCAGAATTCTGCCTCTTTTTCTGCCTCTTCCATCGTGCAACCAACCAGCCAACCAACCAATCAGCTTCCAGTGGATCTCAGAGACAGACAGGCTAAATTAGGCTGGGGCAGGAAGTCTCTAGAAGGATTCTGACAAATCTCAGTTAATTATCTCGCTTTCTTCATCTCTCTTCTCTCTCTCTCTCTCTCTCTCTTTCTCTTTCTCTCTACCTGTTTCCCTATCTCCTTCTCTTCTCCGTTCTCTCTCTCCTCCCTCGTTATCTATTCAGGGCAGTTTGTCCCTCTTCACCCTCTGTCACCAAGGGAGGATCAGGAAGAATGGACTTGTTTCAAAATATATTCCTCCTCAATGGATGAAGAGATTGGGGGAAAGGAGGAAGACCAGAAAAAGGGAAAAGTGGAGGGGAAATTGTTCATTTAAAAAATAAGCCCCCAAACAAACCAGAAGGCGGGATTTCCAAGTGTGGACTGTCAATTACTTGGTTCTGCTGAGGAACCGGTCTGGAACAGATGCAGAACTTTGAAGTGAACAGAGTAAAGTCTCATAATCTAGACAGGATGTACAGCCGATAAATCCACCCATGTACCACAATCCCATGTAGTTTTCTGGAGGAGCGTCACAGTTGAGTATTTCCTTCCAGGGAGACACGTCCCCCGAAGCTCAAGGTCCTCTACAAGCTGTTGCACTGGCATCAACAGCCCAAACCTCTAGGTTTCATTAAATCCCATTGGATACGGTTGTAATCAGAAGAGTGCATTGTACACGTCTCTCACTGGAACAATTGCAGCACTGGTGGTTGTGCTCCTGGTGGGGGGGTCACTCTGCAGGGGTAGAGAGGTGGTCAGTATTGGGGTACTGGATGCTAGCAGTTTGTCTTTATTCCCCATGGTGGGAACTGTGACTCCTGACTGACAAGGAAAGGATTCAGAAAGGTAGAGGTAATTCCACTAGGTTTCAGCCCTGTAGGAGAGAGAGAAAGGCAGAGAGAGGGAGAGAGAAAGAGAGAGCATGTGAGACTTGGTGACATTTGTGTCATTCTGGCTTATCACGCACGTCATTCTCCTCCTCGTCCGACTCAACTCTGCCTGTCTTCCTCCTGTCTAGTCTGTCCTTGTCACTAGTCTGTCCTTGTCCTCTTCACCTCTTCCCTTCATTCCCTTCCCTCATCGCTCTCTCTGCAGCTCAATCTCCCCCCTAAATGGTCTCGCCACTGTCTCCTCTACTATAGCCTTTCATTCCCTTACATCTATCACAGTCTCCTCTCTCCTTTTATCCCTGCTCTCTTTCACGGTCCCTCGATATATATCTGTCCATCTTTCTATACAGCATCTGAGTGGATCTGTACTTTAATAATCCTCTTAAGGATCCGCCCCTTTTTTTCAATTTTCACCTAAAATGACATATCCAAATCTATCTGCCTGTAGCCCTGAAGCGAGGATATCCATATTCTTGGTACCATTTGAAAGGAAACACTTTGAAGTTTGTGGAAATGTGGAAGGAATGTAGGGGAATATAACACATTAGATCTGGTAAAAGATAATACAAAGACAAAGCCAACTGTTTTTTTTAATTTTCTATTTTGTACCGTCATCTTTGAAATGTAAGAGACAGACCATAATGTATTATTCCAGCCCGGGTGTAATTTACATTTTTGCCACTAGATGGCAGCAGTGTATGTGCAAAGTTTTACACTGATCAAATGAACCATTGCATTTCTGTTCAACATTTTGTATCAAGACTGCCCAAATGTGCCTCATTTTTTTATTAATAACTTTTCATGTTCAAAACTGTGAACTATAGCATGTTATTCTTTCATTATAATAGCTACTGTAAATTGGAAAGTGCAGTTAGATTAACAAGAATTTAAGCTTTCTGCCAATATCAGATATGTCTATGCCCTGGGAAATTGTCTTGTTACTTACAACCTCATGCTAATCGCATCAGCCTACGTTAGCTCAACCGTCCCGCAGGGGACCCACCGATCCTGAAGAAGTTTTAACATGCCAGTCTCTCTCTCTATCTCGCTCACACTCTCACTCTCACTCTCACTTTCGCACTCGCTCTCTCTCTCTGCTCCTTAAAGGCAACAGCTAAAACCACAGTCCAGGAGAAAAACACTGTCTCCCCAACAGGCAAAAGTCCAAGATAAAAACCAAATAAAAAAAGACATATACATATACAGCCAGGTTAAAACCACCTGTCTCCTCTCTCCACATATACAGCCAGGTTAAAACCACCTGTCTCCTCTCTCCACATATACAGCCAGGTTAAAACCACCTGTCTCCTCTCTCCATATATACAGCCAGGTTAAAACCACCTGTCTCCTCTCTCCACATATACAGCCAGGTTAAAACCACCTGTCTCCTCTCTCCACATACACAGCCAGGTTAAAACCACCTGTCTCCTCTCTCCACATATACAGCCAGGTTAAAACCACCTGTCTCCTCTCTCCACATATACAGCCAGGTTAAAACCACCTGTCTCCTCTCTCCACATATACAGCCAGGTTAAAACCACCTGTCTCCTCTCTCCACATACACAGCCAGGTTAAAACCACCTGTCTCCTCTCTCCACATATACAGCCAGGTTAAAACCACCTGTCTCCTCTCTCCATATATACAGCCAGGTTAAAACCCCCTGTCTCCGCTCTCCACATATACAGCCAGGTTAAAACCCCCTGTCTCCGCTCTCCACATATACAGCCAGGTTAAAACCACCTGTCTCCTCTCTCCACATATACAGCCAGGTTAAAACCACCTGTCTCCTCTCTCCATATATACAGCCAGGTTAAAACCCCCTGTCTCCGCTCTCCACATATACAGCCAGGTTAAAACCACCTGTCTCCTCTCACCACATATACAGTCAGGTTAAAACCCCCTGTCTCCTCTCACCACATATACAGCCAGGTTAAAACCACCTGTCTCCTCTCTCCACATATACAGCCAGGTTAAAACCACCTGTCTCCTCTCTCCATATATACAGCCAGGTTAAAACCCCCTGTCTCCGCTCTCCACATATACAGCCAGGTTAAAACCACCTGTCTCCTCTCACCACATATACAGCCAGGTTAAAACCACCTGTCTCCTCTCTCCACATATACAGCCAGGTTAAAACCCCCTGTCTCCTCTCTCCACATATACAGCCAGGTTAAAACCACCTGTCTCTGCTCTCCACATATACAGCCAGGTTAAAACCCCCTGTCTCCTCTCTCCACATATACAGCCAGGTTAAAACCCCCTGTCTCCTCTCTCCACATATACAGCCAGGTTAAAACCCCCTGTCTCCTCTCTCCACATATACAGCCAGGTTAAAACCCCCTGTCTCCTCTCTCCACATATACAGCCAGGTTAAAACCCCCTGTCTCTTCTCTCCACATATACAGCCAGGTTAAAACCCCCTGTCTCCTCTCTCCACATATACAGCCAGGTTAAAACCACCTGTCTCCTCTCTCCATATATACAGCCAGGTTAAAACCCCCTGTCTCCGCTCTCCACATATACAGCCAGGTTAAAACCACCTGTCTCCTCTCACCACATATACAGTCAGGTTAAAACCCCCTGTCTCCTCTCACCACATATACAGCCAGGTTAAAACCACCTGTCTCCTCTCTCCACATATACAGCCAGGTTAAAACCACCTGTCTCCTCTCTCCATATATACAGCCAGGTTAAAACCCCCTGTCTCCGCTCTCCACATATACAGCCAGGTTAAAACCACCTGTCTCCTCTCACCACATATACAGCCAGGTTAAAACCACCTGTCTCCTCTCTCCACATATACAGCCAGGTTAAAACCCCCTGTCTCCTCTCTCCACATATACAGCCAGGTTAAAACCACCTGTCTCTGCTCTCCACATATACAGCCAGGTTAAAACCCCCTGTCTCCTCTCTCCACATATACAGCCAGGTTAAAACCCCCTGTCTCCTCTCTCCACATATACAGCCAGGTTAAAACCCCCTGTCTCCTCTCTCCACATATACAGCCAGGTTAAAACCCCCTGTCTCCTCTCTCCACATATACAGCCAGGTTAAAACCCCCTGTCTCTTCTCTCCACATATACAGCCAGGTTAAAACCCCCTGTCTCCTCTCTCCACATATACAGCCAGGTTAAAACCCCTGTCTCCTCTCTCCACATATACAGCCAGGTTAAAACCCCCTGTCTCCTCTCTCCACATATACAGCCAGGTTAAAACCCCCTGTCTCCTCTCTCCACATATACAGCCAGGTTAAAACCACCTGTCTCCTCTCTCCACATATACAGCCAGGTTAAAACCACCTGTCTCCTCTCTCCACATATACAACCAGGTTAAAACCACCTGTCTCCTCTCACTACATATACAGCCAGGTTAAAACCACTTGTCTCCTCTCTCCACATATACAACCAGGTTAAAACCACCTGTCTCCTCTCTCCACATATACAGCCAGGTTAAAACCACCTGTCTCCTCTCTCCACATATACAACCAGGTTAAAACCACCTGTCTCCTCTCACTACATATACAGCCAGGTTAAAACCACCTGTCTCCTCTCTCCACATATACAACCAGGTTAAAACCACCTGTCTCCTCTCTCCACATATACAGCCAGGTTAAAACCACCTGTCTCCTCTCTCCACATATACAGCCAGGTTAAAACCACTAACCATATACAGACATGTTTATATTTTAGTCATTTAGCAGACGCTCTAATCCAGAGCAATTTATAGTTAGTGTATTCGTCTTAAAATAGCTAGGTGAGACAACCACATATATCTCAGTTATAGTAAGTGCATTTTTCCTACATACAGTCAAGATAAAGCCACTGTCTCTCCTTATACAATCCAGGATCAACCCTGGCTCTGCCCCATTCCTACCTAGCTTGCTTTGCAAATCTGCTACAGGTTTAGCCAACAATACCAAACATGCCAAAGCATGACAATGATAAAGCAGTTGGCTGAAGCAGAACCGATCTGGCTTCCAGGCTAAGTCTTACCGGTTCCGCCCAGATACTCAACTCTTTTGCCAGTTAAGTTCACCTATTTTGTGGACCGAGTCATCTTTGTATTCACATTGCTATGTTTAGAAAGGAACCAAGATCTTTTCCCAACATTCCCTCAATGCACTCTGTGTTTTTACAAAGTGCAGGACAAGCCATTCTTTCAGAATGTGTTATTAGACAGCTACTTACATTTTGGAAGCTAATAGATTGCATTTATTAAAGATGAGACATAATTATTGTAATCAGAACATAATATTAAGATGTACATATTATTGGTAACAGAATAAATAGCAGAAGAATAACTACAGATTAAAAAATGCTGTAATTGAAAATTCTACACCCAATGTAAACTACTGCCCCTTTAAGAGCTACAATTGATTCTTCACCCTATGTTGTGATTGTTACCAAATATGTTGGTGTCTTCTCACCAGTGAGGGCTGCTGAGGGAGGACAGCTCATTATAAAGGCTGAAACAGAGTGAATGGAATGGCATCAAACACATGGAAACAATGTGTTTGAAGTATTTGATACCATTTAACTTATTCCGCTCCAGCCACTACCATGAGCCCATCCTCCCCAACTACGGTACCACCAACCTCCTGTGCTTCTCACACTACTCAAAAACTACAATGGAATAAACAGCTTGTGAAGTTCTCTTAGCCTATAGATCACAAATTACAAACTAATCATCAGAACTAAAAACTTCACACATTTTGGAATTTCTGTGCATCCTTGCCAATCGCTAATCAATAGGCCATAACCAAAAACAGCATTCATTTTCTGCGAACCTGCACATCATCATCTTCTCTCTATTGTGGCACCAGTGTGAGGGGTTATGACAGGTGAAACACTGTTGCAGTAGTCTAGTGTGAGGGGTTATGACAGGTGAAACACTGTTGCAGTAGTCTAGTGTGAGGGGTTATGACAGGGGTTAACGCTGTTGCAGGAGTCTAGTGTGAGGGGTTATGACAGGTGAAACACTGTTGCAGTAGTCTAGTGTGAGGGGTTATGACAGGTGAAACGCTGTTGCAGTAGTCTAGTGTGAGGGGTTATGACAGGGGAAACGCTGTTTCAGTAGTCTAGTGTGAGGGGTTATGACAGGGGAAACACTGTTGCAGTAGTCTAGTGTGAGGGGTTATGACAGGGGTTAACGCTGTTGCAGTAGTCTAGTGTGAGGGGTTATGACAGGTGAAACACTGTTGCAGTAGTCTAGTGTGAGGGGTTATGACAGGGGAAACACTGTTGCAGTAGTCTAGTGTGAGGGGTTATGACAGGGGAAACGCTGTTGCAGTAGTCTAGTGTGAGGGGTTATGACAGGGGAAACGCTGTTGCAGTAGTCTAGTGTGAGGGATTATGACAGGGGAAACGCTGTTGCAGTAGTCTAGTGTGAGGGATTATGACAGGGGAAACTCTGTTGCAGTAGTCTAGTGTGAGGGGTTATGACAGGGGAAACGCTGTTGCAGTAGTCTAGTGTGAGGGGTTATGACAGGGGAAACACTGTTGCAGTAGTCTAGTGTGAGGGGTTATGACAGGGGAAACTCTGTTGCAGTAGTCTAGTGTGAGGGGTTATGACAGGGGAAACGCTGTTGCAGTAGTCTAGTGTGAGGGGTTATGGCAGGTGAAACACTGTTGCAGTAGTCTAGTGTGAGGTGTTATGACAGGTGAAACGCTGTTGCAGTAGTCTAGTGTGAGGGGTTATGACAGGGGAAACGCTGTTGCAGTAGTCTAGTGTGAGGTGTTATGACAGGTGAAACGCTGTTGCAATAGTCTAGTGTGAGGGATTATGGCATGGGAAACGCTGTTGCAGTAGTCTAGTGTGAGGGGTTATGACAGGGGAAACACTGTTGCAGTAGTCTAGTGTGAGGGGTTATGTAAGGTGAAACGCTGTTGCAGTAGTCTAGTGTGAGGGGTTATAACAGGGGAAACACTTTTGCAGTAGTCTAGTGTGAGGGGTTATGACAGGGGAAACACTGTTGCAGTAGTCTAGTGTGAGGGGTTATGACAGGTGAAACGCTGTTGCAGTAGTCTAGTGTGAGGGGTTATGACAGGTGAAACGCTGTTGCAGTAGTCTAGTGTGAGGGGTTATGACAGGTGAAACGCTGTTGCAGTAGTCTAGTGTGAGGGATTATGGCATGGGAAACACTGTTGCAGTAGTCTAGTGTGAGGGGTTATGACAGGGGAAACGCTGTTGCAGTAGTCTAGTGTGAGGGGTTATGACAGGTGAAACGCTGTTGCAGTAGTCTAGTGTGAGGGATTATGGCATGGGAAACACTGTTGCAGTAGTCTAGTGTGAGGGGTTATGACAGGGGAAACGCTGTTGCAGTAGTCTAGTGTGAGGGGTTATGACAGGGGAAACACTGTTGCAGTAGTCTGGTGTGAGGGATTATGACAGGGGAAACGCTGTTGCAGTAGTCTAGTGTGAGGGGTTATGACAGGGGAAACACTGCTGCAGTAGTCTAGTGTGAGGGGTTATGACAGGGGAAACGCTGTTGCAGTAGTCTAGTGTGAGGGATTATGACAGGGGAAACGCTGTTGCAGTAGTCTAGTGTGAGGGGTTATGACAGGGGAAACACTGCTGCAGTAGTCTAGTGTGAGGGGTTATGACAGGGGAAACGCTGTTGCAGTAGTCTAGTGTGAGGGGTTAGGACAGGGGAAACGCTGTTGCAGTAGTCTAGTGTGAGGGGTTATAACAGGGGAAACGCTGTTGCAGTAGTCTAGTGTGAGGGGTTATGACAGGTGAAACGCTGTTGCAGTAGTCTAGTGTGAGGGGTTAAGACAGGGGAAACGCTGTTGCAGTAGTCTAGTGTGAGGGATTGTGACAGGGGAAACGCTGTTGCAGTAGTCTAGTGTGAGCGGTTATGACAGGTGAAACACTGTTGCAGTAGTCTAGTGTGAGGGGTTATGACAGGGGAAACGCTGATGCAGTAGTCTAGTGTGAGGGATTATGACAGGGGAAACACTGTTGCAGTAGTCTAGTGTGAGGGATTATGACAGGGGAAACACTGTTGCAGTAGTCTAGTGTGAGGGGTTATGACAGGGGAAACACTGATGCAGTAGTCTAGTGTGAGGGATTATGACAGGTGAAACACTGTTGCAGTAGTCTAGTGTGAGGGGTTATGACAGGTGAAACACTGTTGCAGTAGTCTAGTGTGAGGGGTTATGACAGGGGTTAACGCTGTTGCAGTAGTCTAGTGTGAGGGGTTATGACAGGTGAAACACTGTTGCAGTAGTCTAGTGTGAGGGGTTATGACAGGTGAAACGCTGTTGCAGTAGTCTAGTGTGAGGGGTTATGACAGGGGAAACGCTGTTTCAGTAGTATAGTGTGAGGGGTTATGACAGGGGAAACACTGTTGCAGTAGTCTAGTGTAAGGGGTTATGACAGGGGTTAACGCTGTTGCAGTAGTCTAGTGTGAGGGGTTATGACAGGTGAAACACTGTTGCAGTAGTCTAGTGTGAGGGGTTATGACAGGGGAAACACTGATGTAGTAGTCTAGTGTGAGGGGTTATGACAGGGGAAACACTGTTGCAGTAGTCTAGTGTGAGGGGTTATAACAGGGGAAACACTGTTGCAGTAGTCTAGTGTGAGGGGTTATAACAGGTGAAACGCTGTTGCAGTAGTCTAGTGTGAGGGATTATGGCATGGGAAACGCTGTTGAAGTAGTCTAGTGTGAGGGGTTATGACAGGGGAAACGCTGTTGCAGTAGTCTAGTGTGAGGGGTTATGGCAGGTGAAACGCTGTTGCAGTAGTCTAGTGTGAGGGGTTATGACAGGGGAAACGCTGTTGCAGTAGTCTAGTGTGAGGGGTTATGGCAGGTGAAACGCTGTTGCAGTAGTCTAGTGTGAGGGATTATGGCATGGGAAACGCTGTTGCAGTAGTCTAGTGTGAGGGGTTATGACAGGGGAAACGCTGTTGCAGTAGTCTAGTGTGAGGGGTTATGACAGGGGAAACACTGTTGCAGTAGTCTAGTGTGAGGGGTTATAACAGGGGAAACGCTGTTGCAGTAGTCTAGGATGAGGGATTATGAAAGGGGAAACACTGTTGCAGTAGTCTAGTGTGAGGGGTTATGACATGGGAAACACTGATGCAGTAGTCTAGTGTGAGGGGTTATGACATGGGAAACGCTGTTGCAGTAGTCTAGTGTGAGGGGTTATGGCAGGTGAAACGCTGTTGCAGTAGTCTAGTGTGAGGGGTTATGAGAGGGGAAACGCTGTTGCAGTAGTCTAGTGTGAGGGGTTATGACAGGGGAAACGCTGTTGCAGTAGTCTAGTGTGAGGGGTTATGACAGGGGAAACGCTGTTGCAGTAGTCTAGTGTGAGGGGTTATGACAGGGGAAACGCTGTTGCAGTAGTCTAGTGTGAGGGGTTATGACAGGGGAAACGCTGTTGCAGTAGTCTAGTGTGAGGGGTTATGACAGTGGAAACTCTGTTGCAGTAGTCTAGTGTGAGGGGTTTTAACAGGTGAAACACTGTTGCAGTAGTCTAGTGTGAGGTGTTATGACAGGTGAAACGCTGTTGCAGTAGTCTAGTGTGAGGGGTTATGACAGGTGAAACACTGTTGCAGTAGTCTAGTGTGAGGTGTTATGACAGGTGAAACACTGTTGCAGTAGTCTAGTGTGAGGGGTTATGACAGGGGAAACGCTGTTGCAGTAGTCTAGTGTGAGGGGTTATGGCAGGTGAAACACTGTTGCAGTAGTCTAGTGTGAGGTGTTATGACAGGTGAAACGCTGTTGCAGTAGTCTAGTGTGAGAGTTATGACAGGGGAAACGCTGTTGCAGTAGTCTAGTGTGAGGTGTTATGACAGGTGAAACACTGTTGCAGTAGTCTAGTGTGAGGGATTATGGCATGGGAAACGCTGTTGCAGTAGTCTAGTGTGAGGGGTTATGACAGGGGAAACACTGTTGCAGTAGTCTAGTGTGAGGGGTTATGTAAGGTGAAACGCTGTTGCAGTAGTCTAGTGTGAGGGGTTATAACAGGGGAAACACTTTTGCAGTAGTCTAGTGTGAGGGGTTATGACAGGGGAAACACTGTTGCAGTAGTCTAGTGTGAGGGGTTATGACAGGTGAAACGCTGTTGCAGTAGTCTAGTGTGAGGGGTTATGGCAGGTGAAACGCTGTTGCAGTAGTCTAGTGTGATGGGTTATGACAGGGGAAACGCTGTTGCAGTAGTCTAGTGTGAGGGATTATGGCAGGTGAAACGCTGTTGCAGTAGTCTAGTGTGAGGGATTATGGCATGGGAAACACTGTTGCAGTAGTCTAGTGTGAGGGATTATGACAGGGGAAACACTGTTGCAGTAGTCTAGTGTGAGGGGTTATGACAGGGGAAACGCTGTTGCAGTAGTCTAGTGTGAGGGGTTATGACAGGGGAAACACTGTTGCAGTAGTCTAGTGTGAGGGATTATGACAGGGGAAACGCTGTTGCAGTAGTCTAGTGTGAGGGATTATGACAGGGGAAACGCTGTTGCAGTAGTCTAGTGTGAGGGGTTATGACAGGGGAAACGCTGTTGCAGTAGTCTAGTGTGAGGGGTTATGACAGGGGAAACGCTGTTGCAGTAGTCTAGTGTGAGGGGTTATGACAGTGGAAACTCTGTTGCAGTAGTCTAGTGTGAGGGGTTTTAACAGGTGAAACACTGTTGCAGTAGTCTAGTGTGAGGTGTTATGACAGGTGAAACGCTGTTGCAGTAGTCTAGTGTGAGGGTTTATGACAGGTGAAACACTGTTGCAGTAGTCTAGTGTGAGGTGTTATGACAGGTGAAACACTGTTGCAGTAGTCTAGTGTGAGGGGTTATGACAGGGGAAACGCTGTTGCAGTAGTCTAGTGTGAGGGGTTATGGCAGGTGAAACACTGTTGCAGTAGTCTAGTGTGAGGTGTTATGACAGGTGAAACGCTGTTGCAGTAGTCTAGTGTGAGGGGTTATGACAGGGGAAACGCTGTTGCAGTAGTCTAGTGTGAGGTGTTATGACAGGTGAAACACTGTTGCAGTAGTCTAGTGTGAGGGATTATGGCATGGGAAACGCTGTTGCAGTAGTCTAGTGTGAGGGGTTATGACAGGGGAAACACTGTTGCAGTAGTCTAGTGTGAGGTGTTATGACAGGGGAAACACTTTTGCAGTAGTCTAGTGTGAGGGGTTATGACAGGGGAAACACTGTTGCAGTAGTCTAGTGTGAGGGGTTATGACAGGTGAAACGCTGTTGCAGTAGTCTAGTGTGAGGGGTTATGGCAGGTGAAACGCTGTTGCAGTAGTCTAGTGTGAGGGGTTATGACAGGGGAAACACTGTTGCAGTAGTCTAGTGTGAGGGGTTATGACAGGTGAAACGCTGTTGCAGTAGTCTAGTGTGAGGGGTTATGGCAGGTGAAACGCTGTTGCAGTAGTCTAGTGTGAGGGGTTATGACAGGGGAAACGCTGTTGCAGTAGTCTAGTGTGAGGGGTTAAGACAGGGGAAACGCTGTTGCAGTAGTCTAGTTTGAGGGATTATGACAGGGGAAACGCTGTTGCAGTAGTCTAGTGTGAGGGATTATGACAGGGGAAACGCTGTTGCAGTAGTCTAGTGTGAGGGGTTATGACAGGGGAAACACTGCTGCAGTAGTCTAGTGTGAGGGGTTATGACAGGGGAAACGCTGTTGCAGTAGTCTAGTGTGAGGGGTTAGGACAGGGGAAACGCTGTTGCAGTAGTCTAGTGTGAGGGGTTATAACAGGGGAAACGCTGTTGCAGTAGTCTAGTGTGAGGGGTTATGACAGGTGAAACGCTGTTGCAGTAGTCTAGTGTGAGGGGTTAAGACAGGGGAAACGCTGTTGCAGTAGTCTAGTGTGAGGGATTGTGACAGGGGAAACGCTGTTGCAGTAGTCTAGTGTGAGCGGTTATGACAGGTGAAACACTGTTGCAGTAGTCTAGTGTGAGGGGTTATGACAGGGGAAACGCTGATGCAGTAGTCTAGTGTGAGGGATTATGACAGGGGAAACACTGTTGCAGTAGTCTAGTGTGAGGGATTATGACAGGGGAAACACTGTTGCAGTAGTCTAGTGTGAGGGGTTATGACAGGGGAAACACTGATGCAGTAGTCTAGTGTGAGGGGTTATGACAGGGGAAACGCTGTTGCAGTAGTCTAGTGTGAGGGGTTATGACAGGGGAAACACTGTTGCAGTAGTCTAGTGTGAGGGATTGTGACAGGGGAAACGCTGTTGCAGTAGTCTAGTGTGAGCGGTTATGACAGGTGAAACACTGTTGCAGTAGTCTAGTGTGAGGGGTTATGACAGGGGAAACGCTGTTGCAGTAGTCTAGTGTGAGGGGTTATGACAGGGGAAACGCTGTTGCAGTAGTCTAGTGTGAGGGGTTATAACAGGGGAAACACTGATGCAGTAGTCTAGTGTGAGGGATTATGACAGGGGAAACGCTGTTGCAGTAGTCTAGTGTGAGGGATTATGACAGGGGAAACACTGTTGCAGTAGTCTAGTGTGAGGGTTTATAACAGGGGAAACACTGTTGCAGCAGTCTAGTGTGAGGGTTTATAACAGGGGAAACGCTGTTGCAGTAGTCTAGTGTGAGGGGTTATGACAGGGGAAACGTTGTTGCAGTAGTCTAGTGTGAGGGGTAATGACAGGTGAAACACTGTTGCAGTAGTCTAGTGTGAGGGGTTATGACAGGGGAAACGCTGTTGCAGTAGTCTAGTGTGAGGGGTTATGACAGGGGAAACACTGTTGCAGTAGTCAATTGTGAGGGTTTATGACAGGTGAAACACTGTTGCAGTAGTCTAGTGTGAGGGATTATGACAGGGGAAACGCTGTTGCAGTAGTCTAGTGTGAGGGGTTATGACAGGGGAAACGCTGTTGCAGTAGTCTAGTGTGAGGGTTTATAACAGGGGAAACACTGTTGCAGCAGTCTAGTGTGAGGGTTTATAACAGGGGAAACGCTGTTGCAGTAGTCTAGTGTGAGGCGTTATGACAGTTGAAACACTGTTGCAGTAGTCTAGTGTGAGGGGTTATGACAGGGGAAACGCTGTTGCAGTAGTCTAGTGTGAGGGATTGTGACAGGGGAAACGCTGTTGCAGTAGTCTAGTGTGAGCGGTTATGACAGGTGAAACACTGTTGCAGTAGTCTAGTGTGAGGGGTTATGACAGGGGAAACGCTGATGCAGTAGTCTAGTGTGAGGGATTATGACAGGGGAAACACTGTTGCAGTAGTCTAGTGTGAGGGGTTATGACATGGGAAACACTGATGCAGTAGTCTAGTGTGAGGGGTTATGACAGGGGAAACGCTGATGCAGTAGTCTAGTGTGAGGGATTGTGAAAGGGGAAACGCTGTTGCAGTAGTCTAGTGTGAGGGGTTAAGACAGGGGAAACGCTGTTGCAGTAGTCTAGTGTGAGGGATTGTGACAGGGAAAACGCTGTTGCAGTAGTCTAGTGTGAGGTGTTATGACAGGTGAAACGCTGTTGCAGTAGTCTAGTGTGAGGGGTTATGACAGGTGAAACACTGTTGCAGTAGTCTAGTGTGAGGGGTTATGACAGGGGAAACACTGTTGCAGTAGTCTAGTGTGAGGGGTTAAGACAGGGGAAGCGCTGTTGCAGTAGTCTAGTGTGATAGATTATAACAGGGGAAACGCTGTTGCAGTATTCTAGTGTGAGGGATTATGACAGGGGAAACGCTGTTGCAGTAGTCTAGTGTGAGGGATTATGACAGGGGAAACGCTGTTGCAGTAGTCTAGTGTGAGGGGTTATGGCAGGTGAAACGCTGTTGCAGTAGTCTAGTGTGAGGGGTTATGACAGGGGAAACACTGTTGCAGTAGTCTAGTGTGAGGGGTTATGGCAGGTGAAACGCTGTTGCAGTAGTCTAGTGTGATGGGTTATGACAGGGGAAACGCTGTTGCAGTAGTCTAGTGTGAGGGATTATGGCAGGTGAAACGCTGTTGCAGTAGTCTAGTGTGAGGGATTATGGCATGGGAAACACTGTTGCAGTAGTCTAGTGTGAGGGATTATGACAGGGGAAACACTGTTGCAGTAGTCTAGTGTGAGGGGTTATGACAGGGGAAACGCTGTTGCAGTAGTCTAGTGTGAGGGGTTATGACAGGGGAAACACTGTTGCAGTAGTCTAGTGTGAGGGATTATGACAGGGGAAACGCTGTTGCAGTAGTCTAGTGTGAGGGATTATGACAGGGGAAACTCTGTTGCAGTAGTCTAGTGTGAGGGGTTATGACAGGGGAAACGCTGTTGCAGTAGTCTAGTGTGAGGGGTTATGACAGGGGAAACGCTGTTGCAGTAGTCTAGTGTGAGGGGTTATGACAGGGGAAACGCTGTTGCAGTAGTCTAGTGTGAGGGGTTATGACAGGGGAAACGCTGTTGCAGTAGTCTAGTGTGAGGGGTTATGACAGTGGAAACTCTGTTGCAGTAGTCTAGTGTGAGGGGTTTTAACAGGTGAAACACTGTTGCAGTAGTCTAGTGTGAGGTGTTATGACAGGTGAAACGCTGTTGCAGTAGTCTAGTGTGAGGGGTTATGACAGGTGAAACACTGTTGCAGTAGTCTAGTGTGAGGTGTTATGACAGGTGAAACACTGTTGCAGTAGTCTAGTGTGAGGGGTTATGACAGGGGAAACGCTGTTGCAGTAGTCTAGTGTGATGGGTTATGGCAGGTGAAACACTGTTGCAGTAGTCTAGTGTGAGGTGTTATGACAGGTGAAACGCTGTTGCAGTAGTCTAGTGTGAGGGGTTATGACAGGGGAAACGCTGTTGCAGTAGTCTAGTGTGAGGTGTTATGACAGGTGAAACACTGTTGCAGTAGTCTAGTGTGAGGGATTATGGCATGGGAAACGCTGTTGCAGTAGTCTAGTGTGAGGGGTTATGACAGGGGAAACACTGTTGCAGTAGTCTAGTGTGAGGGGTTATGTAAGGTGAAACGCTGTTGCAGTAGTCTAGTGTGAGGGGTTATAACAGGGGAAACACTTTTGCAGTAGTCTAGTGTGAGGGGTTATGACAGGGGAAACACTGTTGCAGTAGTCTAGTGTGAGGGGTTATGACATGTGAAACCCTGTTGCAGTAGTCTAGTGTGAGGGGTTATGGCAGGTGAAACGCTGTTGCAGTAGTCTAGTGTGAGGGGTTATGACAGGGGAAACACTGTTGCAGTAGTCTAGTGTGAGGGGTTATGACAGGTGAAACGCTGTTGCAGTAGTCTAGTGTGAGGGGTTATGGCAGGTGAAACGCTGTTGCAGTAGTCTAGTGTGATGGGTTATGACAGGGGAAACGCTGTTGCAGTAGTCTAGTGTGAGGGATTATGGCAGGTGAAACGCTGTTGCAGTAGTCTAGTGTGAGGGATTATGGCATGGGAAACACTGTTGCAGTAGTCTAGTGTGAGGGATTATGACAGGGGAAACACTGTTGCAGTAGTCTAGTGTGAGGGGTTATGACAGGGGAAACGCTGTTGCAGTAGTCTAGTGTGAGGGGTTATGACAGGGGAAACGCTGTTGCAGTAGTCTAGTGTGAGGGGTCATGACAGGGGAAACGCTGTTGCAGTAGTCTAGTGTGAGGGGTTAAGACAGGGCAAACGCTGTTGCAGTAGTCTAGTGTGAGGGGTTATGACAGGGGAAACGCTGTTGCAGTAGTCTGGTGTGAGGGGTTAAGACAGGGGAAACGCTGTTGCAGTAGTCTAGTTTGAGGGATTATGACAGGGGAAACGCTGTTGCAGTAGTCTAGTGTGAGGGATTATGACAGGGGAAACGCTGTTGCAGTAGTCTAGTGTGAGGGGTTATGACAGGGGAAACACTGCTGCAGTAGTCTAGTGTGAGGGGTTATGACAGGGGAAACGCTGTTGCAGTAGTCTAGTGTGAGGGGTTAGGACAGGGGAAACGCTGTTGCAGTAGTCTAGTGTGAGGGGTTATAACAGGGGAAACGCTGTTGCAGTAGTCTAGTGTGAGGGGTTATGACAGGTGAAACGCTGTTGCAGTAGTCTAGTGTGAGGGGTTAAGACAGGGGAAACGCTGTTGCAGTAGTCTAGTGTGAGGGATTGTGACAGGGGAAACGCTGTTGCAGTAGTCTAGTGTGAGGGATTATGACAGGGGAAACACTGTTGCAGTAGTCTAGTGTGAGGGGTTATGACAGGGGAAACACTGATGCAGTAGTCTAGTGTGAGGGGTTATGACAGGGGAAACGCTGTTGCAGTAGTCTAGTGTGAGGGGTTATGACAGGGGAAACACTGTTGCAGTAGTCTAGTGTGAGGGATTGTGACAGGGGAAACGCTGTTGCAGTAGTCTAGTGTGAGCGGTTATGACAGGTGAAACACTGTTGCAGTAGTCTAGTGTGAGGGGTTATGACAGGGGAAACGCTGTTGCAGTAGTCTAGTGTGAGGGGTTATGACAGGGGAAACGCTGTTGCAGTAGTCTAGTGTGAGGGGTTTTAACAGGTGAAACGCTGTTGCAGTAGTCTAGTGTGAGGGGTTATGACAGGGGAAACGCTGTTGCAGTAGTCTAGTGTGAGGGGTTATGACAGGGGAAACGCTGTTGCAGTAGTCTAGTGTGAGGGGTTATAACAGGGGAAACACTGATGCAGTAGTCTAGTGTGAGGGATTATGACAGGGGAAACGCTGTTGCAGTAGTCTAGTGTGAGGGATTATGACAGGGGAAACACTGTTGCAGTAGTCTAGTGTGAGGGTTTATAACAGGGGAAACACTGTTGCAGCAGTCTAGTGTGAGGGTTTATAACAGGGGAAACGCTGTTGCAGTAGTCTAGTGTGAGGGGTTATGACAGGGGAAACGTTGTTGCAGTAGTCTAGTGTGAGGGGTAATGACAGGTGAAACACTGTTGCAGTAGTCTAGTGTGAGGGGTTATGACAGGGGAAACGCTGTTGCAGTAGTCTAGTGTGAGGGGTTATGACAGGGGAAACACTGTTGCAGTAGTCAATTGTGAGGGTTTATGACAGGTGAAACACTGTTGCAGTAGTCTAGCGTGAGGGATTATGACAGGGGAAACGCTGTTGCAGTAGTCTAGTGTGAGGGTTTATAACAGGGGAAACACTGTTGCAGCAGTCTAGTGTGAGGGTTTATAACAGGGGAAACGCTGTTGCAGTAGTCTAGTGTGAGGCGTTATGACAGTTGAAACACTGTTGCAGTAGTCTAGTGTGAGGGGTTATGACAGGGGAAACGCTGTTGCAGTAGTCTAGTGTGAGGGATTGTGACAGGGGAAACGCTGTTGCAGTAGTCTAGTGTGAGCGGTTATGACAGGTGAAACACTGTTGCAGTAGTCTAGTGTGAGGGGTTATGACAGGGGAAACGCTGATGCAGTATTCTAGTGTGAGGGATTATGACAGGGGAAACACTGTTGCAGTAGTCTAGTGTGAGGGGTTATGACATGGGAAACACTGATGCAGTAGTCTAGTGTGAGGGGTTATGACAGGGGAAACGCTGATGCAGTAGTCTAGTGTGAGGGGTTATGACAGGGGAAACGTTGTTGCAGTAGTCTAGTGTGAGGGGTTAGGACAGGGGAAACGCCTTTGCAGTAGTCTAGTGTGAGGGGTTATAACAGGGGAAACGCTGTTGCAGTAGTCTAGTGTGAGGGGTTATGTCAGGTGAAACGCTGTTGCAGTAGTCTAGTGTGAGGGGTTAAGACAGGGGAAACGCTGTTGCAGTAGTCTAGTGTGAGGGATTGTGAAAGGGGAAACGCTGTTGCAGTAGTCTAGTGTGAGGGATTGTGAAAGGGGAAACGCTGTTGCAGTAGTCTAGTGTGAGGTGTTATGACAGGTGAAACGCTGTTGCAGTAGTCTAGTGTGAGGGGTTATGACAGGTGAAACACTGTTGCAGTAGTCTAGTGTGAGGGGTTATGACAGGGGAAACACTGTTGCAGTAGTCTAGTGTGAGGGGTTAAGACAGGGGACGCGCTGTTGCAGTAGTCTAGTGTGATAGATTATAACAGGGGAAACGCTGTTGCAGTATTCTAGTGTGAGGGATTATGACAGGGGAAACGCTGTTGCAGTAGTCTAGTGTGAGGGATTATGACAGGGGAAACGCTGTTGCAGTAGTCTAGTGTGAGGGGTTATGACAGGGGAAACACTGATGCAGTAGTCTAGTGTGAGGGATTATGACAGGGGAAACACTGTTGCAGTAGTCTAGTGTGAGGGATTATGACAGGGGAAACGCTGTTGCAGTAGTCTAGTGTGAGGGATTATGACAGGGGAAACGCTGTTGCAGTAGTCTAGTGTGAGGGGTTATGACAGGGGAAACACTGATGCAGTAGTCTAGTGTGAGGGATTATGACAGGGGAAACACTGTTGCAGTAGTCTAGTGTGAGGGATTATGACAGGGGAAACACTGTTGCAGTAGTCTAGTGTGAGGGTTTATAACAGGGGAAACACTGTTGAAGTAGTCTAGTGTGAGAGTTTATAACAGGGGAAACGCTGTTGCAGTAGTCTAGTGTGAGGGGTTATGACAGGGGAAACGTTGTTGCAGTAGTCTAGTGTGAGGGGTTATGACAGGTGAAACACTGTTGCAGTAGTCTAGTGTGAGGGGTTATGACATGGGAAACACTGTTGCAGTAGTCTAGTGTGAGGGGTTATGACAGGGGAAACACTGTTGCAGTAGTCTAGTGTGAGGGGTTATGACAGGGGAAATGCTGTTGCAGTAGTCTAGTGTGAGGGGTTATGACAGGGGAAACACTGTTGCAGTAGTCAATTGTGAGGGTTTATGACAGGTGAAACACTGTTGCAGTAGTCTAGTGTGAGGGATTATGACAGGGGAAACGCTGTTGCAGTAGTCTAGTGTGAGGGGTTATGACAGGTGAAACACTGTTGCAGTAGTCTAGTGTGAGGGGTTATGACAGGGGAAACGCTGTTGCAGTAGTCTAGTGTGAGGGTTTATAACAGGGGAAACACTGTTGCAGCAGTCTAGTGTGAGGGTTTATAACAGGGGAAACGCTGTTGCAGTAGTCTAGTGTGAGGGGTTATGACAGGGGAAACGCTGTTGCAGTAGTCTAGTGTGAGGGGTTATGACAGGGGAAACGCTGTTGCAGTAGTCTAGTGTGAGGGGTTATGACAGTTGAAACACTGTTGCAGTAGTCTAGTGTGAGGGGTTATGACAGGGGAAACGCTGTTGCAGTAGTCTAGTGTGAGGGGTTATGACAGTGGAAACTCTGTTGCAGTAGTCTAGTGTGAGGGGTTTTAACAGGTGAAACGCTGTTGCAGTAGTCTAGTGTGAGGGGTTTTAAAAGGTGAAACACTGTTGCAGTAGTCTAATGTGAGGGATTATGACAGGAGAAACTCTGTTGCAGTAGTCTAGTGTGAGGGGTTATGACAGGGAAAACGCTGTTGCAGTAGTCTAGTGTGAGGGGTTATGACAGGGGAAACGCTGTTGCAGTAGTCTAGTGTGAGGGGTTATGACAGGGGAAACGCTGTTGCAGTAGTCTAGTGTGAGGGATTATGACAGGGGAAACGCTGTTGCAGTAGTCTAGTGTGAGGGGTTATGACAGGGGAAACACTGTTGCAGTAGTCTAGTGTGAGGGGTTATGACAGGGGAAACGCTGTTGCAGTAGTCTAGTGTGAGGGGTTATGACAGTTGAAACACTGTTGCAGTAGTCTAGTGTGAGGGGTTATGACAGGTGAAACACTGTTGCAGTAGTCTAGTGTGAGGTGTTATGACAGGTGAAACGCTGTTGCAGTAGTCTAGTGTGAGGGGTTATGACAGGGGAAACGCTGTTGCAGTAGTCTAGTGTGAGGTGTTATGACAGGTGAAACACTGTTGCAGTAGTCTAGTGTGAGGGATTATGGCATGGGAAACGCTGTTGCAGTAGTCTAGTGTGAGGGGTTATGACAGGGGAAACACTGTTGCAGTAGTCTAGTGTGAGGGGTTATGTAAGGTGAAACGCTGTTGCAGTAGTCTAGTGTGAGGGGTTATAACAGGGGAAACACTTTTGCAGTAGTCTAGTGTGAGGGGTTATGACAGGGGAAACACTGTTGCAGTAGTCTAGTGTGAGGGGTTATGACAGGTGAAACGCTGTTGCAGTAGTCTAGTGTGAGGGGTTATGGCAGGTGAAACGCTGTTGCAGTAGTCTAGTGTGATGGGTTATGACAGGGGAAACGCTGTTGCAGTAGTCTAGTGTGAGGGATTATGGCAGGTGAAACGCTGTTGCAGTAGTCTAGTGTGAGGGATTATGGCATGGGAAACACTGTTGCAGTAGTCTAGTGTGAGGGATTATGACAGGGGAAACACTGTTGCAGTAGTCTAGTGTGAGGGGTTATGACAGGGGAAACGCTGTTGCAGTAGTCTAGTGTGAGGGGTTATGACAGGGGAAACGCTGTTGCAGTAGTCTAGTGTGAGGGGTCATGACAGGGGAAACGCTGTTGCAGTAGTCTAGTGTGAGGGGTTAAGACAGGGGAAACGCTGTTGCAGTAGTCTAGTGTGAGGGGTTATGACAGGGGAAACGCTGTTGCAGTAGTCTGGTGTGAGGGGTTAAGACAGGGGAAACGCTGTTGCAGTAGTCTAGTTTGAGGGATTATGACAGGGGAAACGCTGTTGCAGTAGTCTAGTGTGAGGGATTATGACAGGGGAAACGCTGTTGCAGTAGTCTAGTGTGAGGGGTTATGACAGGGGAAACACTGCTGCAGTAGTCTAGTGTGAGGGGTTATGACAGGGGAAACGCTGTTGCAGTAGTCTAGTGTGAGGGGTTAGGACAGGGGAAACGCTGTTGCAGTAGTCTAGTGTGAGGGGTTATAACAGGGGAAACGCTGTTGCAGTAGTCTAGTGTGAGGGGTTATGACAGGTGAAACGCTGTTGCAGTAGTCTAGTGTGAGGGGTTAAGACAGGGGAAACGCTGTTGCAGTAGTCTAGTGTGAGGGATTGTGACAGGGGAAACGCTGTTGCAGTAGTCTAGTGTGAGCGGTTATGACAGGTGAAACACTGTTGCAGTAGTCTAGTGTGAGGGGTTATGACAGGGGAAACGCTGATGCAGTAGTCTAGTGTGAGGGATTATGACAGGGGAAACACTGTTGCAGTAGTCTAGTGTGAGGGATTATGACAGGGGAAACACTGTTGCAGTAGTCTAGTGTGAGGGGTTATGACAGGGGAAACACTGATGCAGTAGTCTAGTGTGAGGGGTTATGACAGGGGAAACGCTGTTGCAGTAGTCTAGTGTGAGGGGTTATGACAGGGAAACACTGTTGCAGTAGTCTAGTGTGAGGGATTGTGACAGGGGAAACGCTGTTGCAGTAGTCTAGTGTGAGCGGTTATGACAGGTGAAACACTGTTGCAGTAGTCTAGTGTGAGGGGTTATGACAGGGGAAACGCTGTTGCAGTAGTCTAGTGTGAGGGGTTATGACAGGGGAAACGCTGTTGCAGTAGTCTAGTGTGAGGGGTTTTAACAGGTGAAACGCTGTTGCAGTAGTCTAGTGTGAGGGGTTATGACAGGGGAAACTCTGTTGCAGTAGTCTAGTGTGAGGGGTTTTAACAGGTGAAACGCTGTTGCAGTAGTCTAGTGTGAGGGGTTATGACAGGGGAAACGCTGTTGCAGTAGTCTAGTGTGAGGGGTTATGACAGGGGAAACGCTGTTGCAGTAGTCTAGTGTGAGGGGTTATAACAGGGGAAACACTGATGCAGTAGTCTAGTGTGAGGGATTATGACAGGGGAAACGCTGTTGCAGTAGTCTAGTGTGAGGGATTATGACAGGGGAAACACTGTTGCAGTAGTCTAGTGTGAGGGTTTATAACAGGGGAAACACTGTTGCAGCAGTCTAGTGTGAGGGTTTATAACAGGGGAAACGCTGTTGCAGTAGTCTAGTGTGAGGGGTTATCACAGGGGAAACGTTGTTGCAGTAGTCTAGTGTGAGGGGTAATGACAGGTGAAACACTGTTGCAGTAGTCTAGTGTGAGGGGTTATGACAGGGGAAACGCTGTTGCAGTAGTCTAGTGTGAGGGGTTATGACAGGGGAAACACTGTTGCAGTAGTCAATTGTGAGGGTTTATGACAGGTGAATCACTGTTGCAGTAGTCTAGTGTGAGGGATTATGACAGGGGAAACGCTGTTGCAGTAGTCTAGTGTGAGGGTTTATAACAGGGGAAACACTGTTGCAGCAGTCTAGTGTGAGGGTTTATAACAGGGGAAACGCTGTTGCAGTAGTCTAGTGTGAGGCGTTATGACAGTTGAAACACTGTTGCAGTAGTCTAGTGTGAGGGGTTATGACAGGGGAAACGCTGTTGCAGTAGTCTAGTGTGAGGGATTGTGACAGGGGAAACGCTGTTGCAGTAGTCTAGTGTGAGCGGTTATGACAGGTGAAACACTGTTGCAGTAGTCTAGTGTGAGGGGTTATGACAGGGGAAACGCTGATGCAGTAGTCTAGTGTGAGGGATTATGACAGGGGAAACACTGTTGCAGTAGTCTAGTGTGAGGGGTTATGACATGGGAAACACTGATGCAGTAGTCTAGTGTGAGGGGTTATGACAGGGGAAACGCTGATGCAGTAGTCTAGTGTGAGGGGTTAAGACAGGGGAAACGCTGTTGCAGTAGTCTAGTGTGAGGGATTGTGAAAGGGGAAACGCTGTTGCAGTAGTCTAGTGTGAGGGGTTAAGACAGGGGAAACGCTGTTGCAGTAGTCTAGTGTGAGGGATTGTGAAAGGGGAAACGCTGTTGCAGTAGTCTAGTGTGAGGGGTTATGACAGGTGAAACACTGTTGCAGTAGTCTAGTGTGAGGGGTTATGACAGGGGAAACACTGTTGCAGTAGTCTAGTGTGAGGGGTTAAGACAGGGGAAGCGCTGTTGCAGTAGTCTAGTGTGATAGATTATAACAGGGGAAACGCTGTTGCAGTATTCTAGTGTGAGGGATTATGACAGGGGAAACGCTGTTGCAGTAGTCTAGTGTGAGGGATTATGACAGGGGAAACGCTGTTGCAGTAGTCTAGTGTGAGGGGTTATGACAGGGGAAACACTGATGCAGTAGTCTAGTGTGAGGGATTATGACAGGGGAAACACTGTTGCAGTAGTCTAGTGTGAGGGATTATGACAGGGGAAACGCTGTTGCAGTAGTCTAGTGTGAGGGATTATGACAGGGGAAACGCTGTTGCAGTAGTCTAGTGTGAGGGGTTATGACAGGGGAAACACTGATGCAGTAGTCTAGTGTGAGGGATTATGACAGGGGAAACACTGTTGCAGTAGTCTAGTGTGAGGGATTATGACAGGGGAAACACTGTTGCAGTAGTCTAGTGTGAGGGTTTATAACAGGGGAAACACTGTTGAAGCAGTCTAGTGTGAGAGTTTATAACAGGGGAAACGCTGTTGCAGTAGTCTAGTGTGAGGGGTTAAGACAGGGGAAACGCTGTTGCAGTAGTCTAGTGTGAGGGGTTAAGACAGGGGAAATGCTGTTGCAGTAGTCTAGTGTGAGGGGTTATGACAGGGGAAACGCTGTTGCAGTAGTCTAGTGTGAGGGGTTAAGACAGGGGAAATGCTGTTGCAGTAGTCTAGTGTGAGGGGTTATGACAGGGGAAACACTGTTGCAGTAGTCAATTGTGAGGGTTTATGACAGGTGAAACACTGTTGCAGTAGTCTAGTGTGAGGGATTATGACAGGGGAAACGCTGTTGCAGTAGTCTAGTGTGAGGGGTTATGACAGGTGAAAGACTGTTGCAGTAGTCTAGTGTGAGGGGTTATGACAGGGGAAACGCTGTTGCAGTAGTCTAGTGTGAGGGTTTATAACAGGGGAAACACTGTTGCAGCAGTCTAGTGTGAGGGTTTATAACAGGGGAAACGCTGTTGCAGTAGTCTAGTGTGAGGGGTTATGACAGGGGAAACGCTGTTGCAGTAGTCTAGTGTGAGGGGTTATGACAGGGGAAACGCTGTTGCAGTAGTCTAGTGTGAGGGGTTATGACAGTTGAAACACTGTTGCAGTAGTCTAGTGTGAGGGGTTATGACAGGGGAAACGCTGTTGCAGTAGTCTAGTGTGAGGGGTTATGACAGTGGAAACTCTGTTGCAGTAGTCTAGTGTGAGGGGTTTTAACAGGTGAAACGCTGTTGCAGTAGTCTAGTGTGAGGGGTTTTAAAAGGTGAAACACTGTTGCAGTAGTCTAATGTGAGGGATTATGACAGGAGAAACTCTGTTGCAGTAGTCTAGTGTGAGGGGTTATGACAGGGAAAACGCTGTTGCAGTAGTCTAGTGTGAGGGGTTATGGCAGGTGAAACGGTGTTGCAGTAGTCTAGTGTGAGGGGTTATGACAGGTGAAACGGTGTTGCAGTAGTCTAGTGTGAGGGGTTATGACAGGGAAAACGCTGTTGCAGTAGTCTAGTGTGAGGGGTTATGGCAGGTGAAACGGTGTTGCAGTAGTCTAGTGTGAGGGGTTATGACAGGTGAAACGGTGTTGCAGTAGTCTAGTGTGAGGGGTTATGACAGGGAAAACGCTGTTGCAGTAGTCTAGTGTGAGGGGTTATGGCAGGTGAAACGGTGTTGCAGTAGTCTAGTGTGAGGGGTTATGGCAGGTGAAACGGTGTTGCAGTAGTCTAGTGTGAGGGGTTATGGCAGGTGAAACGGTGTTGCGGTAGTCTAGTGTGAGGGGTTATGACAGGGAAAACGCTGTTGCAGTAGTCTAGTGTGAGGGGTTATGGCAGGTGAAACGGTGTTGCAGTAGTCTAGTGTGAGGGGTTATGACAGGGGAAACGCTGTTTCAGTAGTCTAGTGTGAGGTGTTATGACAGGTGAAACGCTGTTGCAGTAGTCTAGTGTGAGGGGTTATGACAGGGGAAACACTGTTGCAGTAGTCTAGTGTGAGGGGTTATGACAGGGAAAACTCTGTTGCAGTAGTCTAGTGTGAGGGGTTATGACAGGGGAAACACTGTTGCAGTAGTCTAGTGTGAGGGGTTATGACAGGGGAAACGCTGTTGCAGTAGTCTAGTGTGAGGGGTTATGACAGGGGAAACACTGATGCAGTAGTCTAGTGTGAGGGATTATGACAGGGGAAACACTGTTGCAGTAGTCTAGTGTGAGGGATTATGACAGGGGAAACGCTGTTGCAGTAGTCTAGTGTGAGGGGTTATGACAGGGGAAACGCTGTTGCAGTAGTCTAGTATGAGGGGTTATGACAGGGGAAACGTTGTTGCAGTAGTCTAGTGTGAGGGGTTATGACAGGTGAAACACTGTTGCAGTAGTCTAGTGTGAGGGGTTATGACATGGGAAACACTGTTGCAGTAGTCTAGTGTGAGGGGTTATGACAGGGGAAACGCTGTTGCAGTAGTCTAGTGTGAGGGTTTATGACAGGGGAAACGCTGTTGCAGTAGTCTAGTGTGAGGGTTTATAACAGGGGAAACACTGTTGCAGCAGTCTAGTGTGAGGGTTTATAACAGGGGAAACACTGTTGCAGCAGTCTAGTGTGAGGGTTTATAAAAGGGGAAACGCTGTTGCAGTAGTCTAGTGTGAGGGGTTATGACAGGGGAAACGCTGTTGCAGTAGTCTAGTGTGAGGGGTTAAGACAGGGGAAACGCTGTTGCAGTAGTCTAGTGTGAGGGATTGTGACAGGGGAAACGCTGTTGCAGTAGTCTAGTGTGAGCGGTTATGACAGGTGAAACACTGTTGCAGTAGTCTAGTGTGAGGGGTTATGACAGGGGAAACGCTGATGCAGTAGTCTAGTGTGAGGGATTATGACAGGGGAAACACTGTTGCAGTAGTCTAGTGTGAGGGGTTATGACATGGGAAACACTGATGCAGTAGTCTAGTGTGAGGGGTTATGACAGGGGAAACGTTGTTGCAGTAGTCTAGTGTGAGGGGTTAGGACAGGGGAAACGCCTTTGCAGTAGTCTAGTGTTAGGGGTTATAACAGGGGAAACGCTGTTGCAGTAGTCTAGTGTGAGGGGTTATGTCAGGTGAAACGCTGTTGCAGTAGTCTAGTGTGAGGGGTTAAGACAGGGGAAACGCTGTTGCAGTAGTCTAGTGTGAGGGATTGTGAAAGGGGAAACGCTGTTGCAGTAGTCTAGTGTGAGGGTTTATTACAGGTGAAACACTGTTGCAGTAGTCTAGTGTGAGGGGTTATGACAGGGGAAACGCTGTTACAGTAGTCTAGTGTGAGGGGTTATGACAGGGGAAACACTGTTGCAGTAGTCTAGTGTGAGGGGTTATGACAGGGGAAACGCTGTTGCAGTAGTCTAGTGTGAGGGGTTTTAACAGGTGAAACGCTGTTGCAGTAGTCTAGTGTGAGGGGTTATGACAGGGGAAACTCTGTTGCAGTAGTCTAGTGTGAGGGGTTTTAACAGGTGAAACGCTGTTGCAGTAGTCTAGTGTGAGGGGTTATGACAGGGGAAACGCTGTTGCAGTAGTCTAGTGTGAGGGGTTATGACAGGGGAAACGCTGTTGCAGTAGTCTAGTGTGAGGGGTTATAACAGGGGAAACACTGTTGCAGTAGTCTAGTGTGAGGTGTTATGACAGGTGAAACGCTGTTGCAGTAGTCTAGTGTGAGGGGTTATGACAGGTGAAACACTGTTGCAGTAGTCTAGTGTGAGGGGTTATGACAGGTGAAACGCTGTTGCAGTAGTCTAGTGTGAGGGGTTATGACAGGGAAAACGCTGTTGCAGTAGTCTAGTGTGAGGGGTTATGACAGGGGAAACTCTGTTGCAGTAGTCTAGTGTGAGGGGTTATGACAGGGGAAACACTGTTGCAGTAGTCTAGTGTGAGGGGTTATGACAGGGGAAACGCTATTGCAGTAGTTTAGTGTGAGGGGTTATGACAGGGGAAACGCTGTTGCAGTAGTCTAGTGTGAGGGGTTATGACAGGGGAAACACTGTTGCAGTAGTCTAGTGTGAGGGGTTATGACAGGGGAAACGCTGTTGCAGTAGTCTAGTGTGAGGGGTTATAACAGGGGAAACACTGTTGCAGCAGTCTAGTGTGAGGGTTTATAACAGGGGAAACGCTGTTGCAGTAGTCTAGTATGAGGGGTTATGACAGGGGAAACGTTGTTGCAGTAGTCTAGTGTGAGGGGTTATGACAGGTGAAACACTGTTGCAGTAGTCTAGTGTGAGGGGTTATGACATGGGAAACACTGTTGCAGTAGTCTAGTGTGAGGGGTTATGACAGGGGAAACGCTGTTGCAGTAGTCTAGTGTGAGGGTTTATGACAGGGGAAACGCTGTTGCAGTAGTCTAGTGTGAGGGTTTATAACAGGGGAAACACTGTTGCAGCAGTCTAGTGTGAGGGTTTATAACAGGGGAAACACTGTTGCAGTAGTCTAGTGTGAGGGGTTATGACATGGGAAACACTGTTGCAGTAGTCTAGTGTGAGGGGTTATGACAGGGGAAACGCTGTTGCAGTAGTCTAGTGTGAGGGTTTATGACAGGGGAAACGCTGTTGCAGTAGTCTAGTGTGAGGGTTTATAACAGGGGAAACACTGTTGCAGCAGTCTAGTGTGAGGGTTTATAACAGGGGAAACACTGTTGCAGTAGTCTAGTGTGAGGGGTTATGACAGGGGAAACGCTGTTGCAGTAGTCTAGTGTGAGGGGTTAAGACAGGGGAAACGCTGTTGCAGTAGTCTAGTGTGAGGGATTGTGACAGGGGAAACGCTGTTGCAGTAGTCTAGTGTGAGCGGTTATGACAGGTGAAACACTGTTGCAGTAGTCTAGTGTGAGGGGTTATGACAGGGGAAACGCTGATGCAGTAGTCTAGTGTGAGGGATTATGACAGGGGAAACACTGTTGCAGTAGTCTAGTGTGAGGGGTTATGACATGGGAAACACTGATGCAGTAGTCTAGTGTGAGGGGTTATGACAGGGGAAACGTTGTTGCAGTAGTCTAGTGTGAGGGGTTAGGACAGGGGAAACGCCTTTGCAGTAGTCTAGTGTTAGGGGTTATAACAGGGGAAACGCTGTTGCAGTAGTCTAGTGTGAGGGGTTATGACAGGGGAAACGTTGTTGCAGTAGTCTAGTGTGAGGGGTTAGGACAGGGGAAACGCTGTTGCAGTAGTCTAGTGTGAGGGATTGTGAAAGGGGAAACGCTGTTGCAGTAGTCTAGTGTGAGGGTTTATTACAGGTGAAACACTGTTGCAGTAGTCTAGTGTGAGGGGTTATGACAGGGGAAACGCTGTTACAGTAGTCTAGTGTGAGGGGTTATGACAGGGGAAACACTGTTGCAGTAGTCTAGTGTGAGGGGTTATGACAGGGGAAACGCTGTTGCAGTAGTCTAGTGTGAGGGGTTTTAACAGGTGAAACGCTGTTGCAGTAGTCTAGTGTGAGGGGTTATGACAGGGGAAACTCTGTTGCAGTAGTCTAGTGTGAGGGGTTTTAACAGGTGAAACGCTGTTGCAGTAGTCTAGTGTGAGGGGTTATGACAGGGGAAACGCTGTTGCAGTAGTCTAGTGTGAGGGGTTATGACAGGGGAAACGCTGTTGCAGTAGTCTAGTGTGAGGGGTTATAACAGGGGAAACACTGTTGCAGTAGTCTAGTGTGAGGTTTTATGACAGGTGAAACGCTGTTGCAGTAGTCTAGTGTGAGGGGTTATGACAGGTGAAACACTGTTGCAGTAGTCTAGTGTGAGGGGTTATGACAGGTGAAACGCTGTTGCAGTAGTCTAGTGTGAGGGGTTATGACAGGGAAAACGCTGTTGCAGTAGTCTAGTGTGAGGGGTTATGACAGGGGAAACTCTGTTGCAGTAGTCTAGTGTGAGGGGTTATGACAGGGGAAACACTGTTGCAGTAGTCTAGTGTGAGGGGTTATGACAGGGGAAACGCTATTGCAGTAGTTTAGTGTGAGGGGTTATGACAGGGGAAACGCTGTTGCAGTAGTCTAGTGTGAGGGGTTATGACAGGGGAAACACTGTTGCAGTAGTCTAGTGTGAGGGGTTATGACAGGGGAAACGCTGTTGCAGTAGTCTAGTGTGAGGGGTTATGACAGTGGAAACTCTGTTGCAGTAGTCTAGTTTGAGGGGTTTTAACAGGTGAAACGCTGTTGCAGTAGTCTAGTGTGAGGGGTTATGACAGGGGAAACGCTGTTGCAGTAGTCTAGTGTGAGGGGTTATGACAGTGGAAACTCTGTTGCAGTAGTCTAGTTTGAGGGGTTTTAACAGGTGAAACGCTGTTGCAGTAGTCTAGTGTGAGGGTTTATGACAGGGGAAACGCTGTTGCAGTAGTCTAGTGTGAGGGGTTTTAAAAGGTGAAACACTGTTGCAGTAGTCTAGTGTGAGGGGTTATGACAGGAGAAACTCTGTTGCAGTAGTCTAGTGTGAGGGGTTATGACAGGGAAAACGCTGTTGCAGTAGTCTAGTGTGAGGGGTTATAACAGGGGAAACACTGTTGCAGTAGTCTAGTGTGAGGGGTTATGACAGGGGAAACGCTGTTGCAGTAGTCTAGTGTGAGGGGTTATAACAGGGGAAACTCTGTTGCAGTAGTCTAGTGTGAGGGGTTATGACAGGTGAAACGCTGTTGCAGTAGTCTAGTGTGAGGGTTTATAACAGGGGAAACGCTGTTGCAGTAGTCTAGTGTGAGGGTTTATTACAGGTGAAACACTGTTGCAGTAGTCTAGTGTGAGGGGTTATGACAGGGGAAACGCTGTTGCAGTAGTCTAGTGTGAGGGGTTATGACAGGTGAAACGCTGTTGCAGTAGTCTAGTGTGAGGGGTTATGACAGGGAAAACGCTGTTGCAGTAGTCTAGTGTGAGGGGTTATGACAGGGGAAACTCTGTTGCAGTAGTCTAGTGTGAGGGGTTATGACAGGGGAAACACTGTTGCAGTAGTCTAGTGTGAGGGGTTATGACAGGGGAAACGCTATTGCAGTAGTCTAGTGTGAGGGGTTATGACAGGGGAAATGCTGTTGCAGTAGTCTAGTGTGAGGGGTTATGACAGGGGAAACACTGTTGCAGTAGTCTAGTGTGAGGGGTTAAGACAGGGGAAGCGCTGTTGCAGTAGTCTAGTGTGAGGGGTTATAACAGGGGAAACGCTGTTGCAGTATTCTAGTGTGAGGGATTATGACAGGGGAAGCGCTGTTGCAGTAGTCTAGTGTGAGGGGTTAAGACAGGGGAAACGCTGTTGCAGTAGTCTAGTGTGAGGGGTTATGACAGGGGAAACGCTGTTGCAGTATTCTAGTGTGAGGGATTATGACAGGGGAAGCGCTGTTGCAGTAGTCTAGTGTGAGGGGTTATGACAGGGGAAACGCTGTTGCAGTATTCTAGTGTGAGGGATTATGACAGGGGAAACACTGTTGCAGTAGTCTAGTGTGAGGGGTTATGACAGTGGAAACTCTGTTGCAGTAGTCTAGTGTGAGGGTTTTTAACAGGTGAAACGCTGTTGCAGTAGTCTAGTGTGAGGGGTTATGACAGGGGAAACGCTGTTGCAGTAGTCTAGTGTGAGGGTTTATGACAGGGGAAACGCTGTTGCAGTAGTCTAGTGTGAGGGGTTATGACAGGGGAAACGCTGTTGCAGTAGTCTAGTGTGAGGGGTTATGACAGTGGAAACTCTGTTTTAGTAGTCTAGTGTGAGGGGTTTTAACAGGTGAAACGCTGTTGCAGTAGTCTAGTGTGAGGGGTTTTAAAAGGTGAAACACTGTTGCAGTAGTCTAGTGTGAGGGGTTATGACAGGAGAAACTCTGTTGCAGTAGTCTAGTGTGAGGGGTTATGACAGGGAAAACGCTGTTGCAGTAGTCTAGTGTGAGGGGTTATGACAGGGAAACGCTGTTGCAGTAGTCTAGTGTGAGGGGTTATAACAGGGGAAACACTGTTGCAGTAGTCTAGTGTGAGGGGTTATGACAGGTGAAACGCTGTTGCAGTAGTCTAGTGTGAGGGGTTATGACAGGTGAAACACTGTTGCAGTAGTCTAGTATGAGGGGTTATGACAGGTGAAACACTGTTGCAGTAGTCTAGTGTGAGGGGTTATGACAGGTGAAACGCTGTTGCAGTAGTCTAGTGTGAGGGGTTATGACAGGGGAAACACTGTTGCAGTAGTCTAGTGTGAGGGGTTATGACAGGGAAAACTCTGTTGCAGTAGTCTAGTGTGAGGGGTTATGACAGGGGAAACACTGTTGCAGTAGTCTAGTGTGAGGGGTTATGACAGGGGAAACGCTGTTGCAGTAGTCTAGTGTGAGGGTTTATAACAGGGGAAACACTGTTGCAGCAGTCTAGTGTGAGGGTTTATAACAGGGGAAACGCTGTTGCAGTAGTCTAGTGTGAGGGGTTATGACAGGGGAAACGCTGTTGCAGTAGTCTAGTGTGAGGGGTTAAGACAGGGGAAACACTGTTGCAGTAGTCTAGTGTGAGGGGTTTTAACAGGTGAAACGCTGTTGCAGTAGTCTAGTGTGAGGGATTATGACAGGAGAAACTCTGTTGCAGTAGTCTAGTGTGAGGGGTTATGACAGGGAAAACGCTGTTGCAGTAGTCTAGTGTGAGGGGTTATGACAGGGGAAACGCTGTTGCAGTAGTCTAGTGTGAAGGGTTATAACAGGGGAAACACTGTTGCAGTAGTCTAGTGTGAGGGGTTATGACAGGTGAAACGCTGTTGCAGTAGTCTAGTGTGAGGGGTTATGACAGGTGAAACACTGTTGCAGTAGTCTAGTATGAGGGGTTATGACAGGTGAAACACTGTTGCAGTAGTCTAGTGTGAGGGGTTATGACAGGTGAAACGCTGTTGCAGTAGTCTAGTGTGAGGGGTTATGACAGGGGAAACACTGTTGCAGTAGTCTAGTGTGAGGGGTTATGACAGGGAAAACTCTGTTGCAGTAGTCTAGTGTGAGGGGTTATGACAGGGGAAACACTGTTGCAGTAGTCTAGTGTGAGGGGTTAAGACAGGGGAAACGCTGTTGCAGTAGTCTAGTGTGAGGGGTTATGACAGGGGAAACACTGTTGCAGTAGTCTAGTGTGAGGGGTTAAGACAGGGGAAACGCTGTTGCTGTAGTCTAGTGTGAGGGATTGTGACAGGGGAAACGCTGTTGCAGTAGTCTAGTGTGAGCGGTTATGACAGGTGAAACACTGTTGCAGTAGTCTAGTGTGAGGGGTTATGACAGGGGAAACGCTGATGCAGTAGTCTAGTGTGAGGGATTATGACAGGGGAAACACTGTTGCAGTAGTCTAGTGTGAGGGGTTATGACATGGGAAACACTGATGCAGTAGTCTAGTGTGAGGGGTTATGACAGGGGAAACGTTGTTGCAGTAGGCTAGTGTGAGGGGTTAGGACAGGGGAAACGCCTTTGCAGTAGTCTAGTGTGAGGGGTTATAACAGGGGAAACGCTGTTGCAGTAGTCTAGTGTGAGGGGTTATGACAGGTGAAACGCTGTTGCAGTAGTCTAGTGTGAGGGGTTAAGACAGGGGAAACGCTGTTGCAGTAGTCTAGTGTGAGGGATTGTGAAAGGGGAAACGCTGTTGCAGTAGTCTAGTGTGAGGGTTTATTACAGGTGAAACACTGTTGCAGTAGTCTAGTGTGAGGGGTTATGACAGGGGAAACGCTGTTGCAGTAGTCTAGTGTGAGGGGTTATGACAGGGGAAACGCTGTTGCAGTAGTCTAGTGTGAGGGGTTTTAACAGGTGAAACGCTGTTGCAGTAGTCTAGTGTGAGGGGTTATGACAGGGGAAACTCTGTTGCAGTAGTCTAGTGTGAGGGGTTTTAACAGGTGAAACGCTGTTGCAGTAGTCTAGTGTGAGGGGTTATGACAGGGGAAACGCTGTTGCAGTAGTCTAGTGTGAGGGGTTATGACAGGGGAAACGCTGTTGCAGTAGTCTAGTGTGAGGGGTTATAACAGGGGAAACACTGTTGCAGTAGTCTAGTGTGAGGTGTTATGACAGGTGAAACGCTGTTGCAGTAGTCTAGTGTGAGGGGTTATGACAGGTGAAACACTGTTGCAGTAGTCTAGTGTGAGGGGTTATGACAGGTGAAACGCTGTTGCAGTAGTCTAGTGTGAGGGGTTATGACAGGGAAAACGCTGTTGCAGTAGTCTAGTGTGAGGGGTTATGACAGGGGAAACTCTGTTGCAGTAGTCTAGTGTGAGGGGTTATGACAGGGGAAACACTGTTGCAGTAGTCTAGTGTGAGGGGTTATGACAGGTGAAACGCTGTTGCAGTAGTCTAGTGTGAGGGGTTATGACAGGGGAAACGCTGTTGCAGTAGTCTAGTGTGAGGGTTTATGACAGGGGAAACGCTGTTGCAGTAGTCTAGTGTGAGGGGTTATGACAGGGGAAACGCTGTTGCAGTAGTCTAGTGTGAGGGGTTATGACAGTGGAAACTCTGTTGCAGTAGTCTAGTGTGAGGGGTTTTAACAGGTGAAACGCTGTTGCAGTAGTCTAGTGTGAGGGGTTTTAAAAAGTGAAACACTGTTGCAGTAGTCTAGTGTGAGGGGTTATGACAGGAGAAACTCTGTTGCAGTAGTCTAGTGTGAGGGGTTATGACAGGGAAAACGCTGTTGCAGTAGTCTAGTGTGAGGGGTTATGACAGGGGAAACGCTGTTGCAGTAGTCTAGTGTGAGGGATTATGACAGGGGAAACGCTGTTGCAGTAGTCTAGTATGAGGGGTTATGACAGGTGAAACACTGTTGCAGTAGTCTAGTGTGAGGGGTTATGACAGGTGAAACGCTGTTGCAGTAGTCTAGTGTGAGGGGTTATGACAGGGGAAACACTGTTGCAGTAGTCTAGTGTGAGGGGTTACGACAGGGAAAACTCTGTTGCAGTAGTCTAGTGTGAGGGGTTATGACAGGGGAAACACTGTTGCAGTAGTCTAGTGTGAGGGGTTATGACAGGGGAAACGCTGTTGCAGTAGTCTAGTGTGAGGGGTTATGACATGGGGAAACGCTGTTGCAGTAGTCTAGTGTGAGGGGTTATTACAGGGGAAACACTGTTGCAGTAGTCTAGTGTGAGGGGTTAAGACAGGGGAAACGCTGTTGCAGTAGTCTAGTGTGATGGGTTATGACAGGGGAAACGCTGTTGCAGTAGTCTAGTGTGAGGGATTATGACAGGGGAAACGCTGTTGCAGTAGTCTAGTGTGAGGGATTATGACAGGGGAAACGCTGTTGCAGTAGTCTAGTGTGAGGGGTTATGACAGGGGAAACACTGATGCAGTAGTCTAGTGTGAGGGATTATGACAGGGGAAACACTGTTGCAGTAGTCTAGTGTGAGGGATTATGACAGGGGAAACGCTGTTGCAGTAGTCTAGTGTGAGGGGTTATGACAGGGGAAACACTGAAGCAGTAGTCTAGTGTGAGGGATTATGACAGGGGAAACACTGTTGCAGTAGTCTAGTGTGAGGGATTATGACAGGGGAAACACTGTTGCAGTAGTCTAGTGTGAGGGTTTATAACAGGGGAAACGCTGTTGCAGTAGTCTAGTGTGAGGGGTTATGACAGGGGAAACGCTGTTGCAGTAGTCTAGTGTGAGGGGTTATGACAGTTGAAACACTGTTGCAGTAGTCTAGTGTGAGGGGTTATAACAGGGGAAACACTGTTGCAGCAGTCTAGTGTGAGGGGTTATGACAGTTGAAACACTGTTGCAGTAGTCTAGTGTGAGGGGTTATGACAGGGGAAACGCTGTTGCAGTAGTCTAGTGTGAGGGGTTAAGACAGGGGAAACACTGTTGCAGTAGTCTAGTGTGAGGGGTTATGACAGGGGAAACGTTGTTGCAGTAGTCTAGTGTGAGGGGTTAGGACAGGGGAAACGCCTTTGCAGTAGTCTAGTGTGAGGGGTTATAACAGGGGAAACGCTGTTGCAGTAGTCTAGTGTGAGGGGTTATGACAGGTGAAACGCTGTTGCAGTAGTCTAGTGTGAGGGGTTAAGACAGGGGAAACGCTGTTGCAGTAGTCTAGTGTGAGGGGTTTTAACAGGTGAAACGCTGTTGCAGTATTCTAGTGTGAGGGATTATGACAGGGGAAACGCTGTTGCAGTAGTCTAGTGTGAGGGGTTTTAAAAGGTGAAACACTGTTGCAGTAGTCTAGTGTGAGGGGTTATGACAGGGAAAACGCTGTTGCAGTAGTCTAGTGTGAGGGATTATGACAGGGAAAACGCTGTTGCAGTAGTCTAGTGTGAGGGATAATGACAGGGGAAACGCTGTTGCAGTAGTCTAGTGTGAGGGATTATGACAGGGGAAACGCTGTTGCAGTAGTCTAGTGTGAGGGGTTATAACAGGGGAAACACTGTTGCAGTAGTCTAGTGTGAGGGGTTATGACAGTGGAAACTCTGTTGCAGTAGTCTAGTGTGAGGGGTTTTAACAGGTGAAACGCTGTTGCAGTAGTCTAGTGTGAGGGGTTATGACAGGGGAAACGCTGTTGCAGTAGTCTAGTGTGAGGGTTTATGACAGGGGAAACGCTGTTGCAGTAGTCTAGTGTGAGGGGTTATGACAGGGGAAACGCTGTTGCAGTAGTCTAGTGTGAGGGGTTATGACAGTGGAAACTCTGTTGCAGTAGTCTAGTGTGAGGGGTTTTAACAGGTGAAACGCTGTTGCAGTAGTCTAGTGTGAGGGGTTTTAAAAGGTGAAACACTGTTGCAGTAGTCTAGTGTGAGGGGTTATGACAGGAGAAACGCTGTTGCAGTAGTCTAGTGTGAGGGGTTATGACAGGGGAAACACTGTTGCAGTAGTCTAGTGTGAGGGGTTATGACAGGTGAAACACTGTTGCAGTAGTCTAGTGTGAGGGGTTATGACAGGGGAAACGCTGTTGCAGTAGTCTAGTGTGAGGGGTTATGACAGGTGAAACACTGTTGCAGTAGTCTAGTGTGAGGGGTTATGACAGGGGAAACACTGTTGCAGTAGTCTAGTGTGAGGGGTTATGACAGGTGAAACGCTGTTGCAGTAGTCTAGTGTGAGGGGTTATGACAGGTGAAACGCTGTTGCAGTAGTCTAGTGTGAGGGGTTATGACAGGTGAAACACTGTTGCAGTAGTCTAGTATGAGGGGTTATGACAGGTGAAACACTGTTGCAGTAGTCTAGTGTGAGGGGTTATGACAGGGGAAACACTGTTGCAGTAGTCTAGTGTGAGGGGTTATGACAGGTGAAACGCTGTTGCAGTAGTCTAGTGTGAGGGGTTATGACAGGTGAAACACTGTTGCAGTAGTCTAGTGTGAGGGGTTATGACAGGTGAAACACTGTTGCAGTAGTCTAGTGTGAGGGGTTATGACAGGGGAAACGCTGTTGCAGTAGTCTAGTGTGAGGGGTTATGACAGGTGAAACACTGTTGCAGTAGTCTAGTGTGAGGGGTTATGACAGGGGAAACACTGTTGCAGTAGTCTAGTGTGAGGGGTTATAACAGGGGAAACACTGTTGCAGTAGTCTAGTGTGAGGGGTTATGACATGTGAAACGCTGTTGCAGTAGTCTAGTGTGAGGGGTTATGACAGGTGAAACACTGTTGCAGTAGTCTAGTATGAGGGGTTATGACAGGTGAAACACTGTTGCAGTAGTCTAGTGTGAGGGGTTATGACATGGGGAAACGCTGTTGCAGTAGTCTAGTGTGAGGGTTTATAACAGGGGAAACGCTGTTGCAGTAGTCTAGTGTGATGGGTTATGACAGGGGAAACGCTGTTGCAGTAGTCTAGTGTGAGGGATTATGACAGGGGAAACGCTGTTGCAGTAGTCTAGTGTGAGGGGTTATGACAGGGGAAACACTGAAGCAGTAGTCTAGTGTGAGGGATTATGACAGGGGAAACACTGTTGCAGTAGTCTAGTGTGAGGGATTATGACAGGGGAAACACTGTTGCAGTAGTCTAGTGTGAGGGTTTATAACAGGGGAAACACTGTTGCAGCAGTCTAGTGTGAGGGTTTATAACAGGGGAAACGCTGTTGCAGTAGTCTAGTGTGAGGGGTTATGACAGGGGAAACGTTGTTGCAGTAGTCTAGTGTGAGGTGTTATTACAGGGGAAACACTGTTGCAGTAGTCTAGTGTGAGGGGTTAAGACAGGGGAAGTGCTGTTGCAGTAGTCTAGTGTGATGGGTTATGACAGGGGAAACGCTGTTGCAGTAGTCTAGTGTGAGGGAATATGACAGGGGAAACACTGTTGCAGTAGTCTAGTGTGAGGGATTATGACAGGGGAAACGCTGTTGCAGTAATCTAGTGTGAGGGGTTATGACAGGGGAAACACTGATGCAGTAGTCTAGTGTGAGGGGTTAAGACAGGGGAAGCGCTGTTGCAGTAGTCTAGTGTGAGGGGTTATGACAGGGGAAACGCTGTTGCAGTATTCTAGTGTGAGGGATTATGACAGGGGAAACGCTGTTGCAGTAGTCTAGTGTGAGGGGTTATGACAGTGGAAACTCTGTTGCAGTAGTCTAGTGTGAGGGGTTTTAACAGGTGAAACGCTGTTGCAGTAGTCTAGTGTGAGGGGTTATGACAGGGGAAACGCTGTTGCAGTAGTCTAGTGTGAGGGTTTATGACAGGGGAAACGCTGTTGCAGTAGTCTAGTGTGAGGGGTTATGACAGGGGAAACGCTGTTGCAGTAGTCTAGTGTGAGGGGTTATGACAGTGGAAACTCTGTTGCAGTAGTCTAGTGTGAGGGGTTTTAACAGGTGAAACGCTGTTGCAGTAGTCTAGTGTGAGGGGTTTTAAAAGGTGAAACACTGTTGCAGTAGTCTAGTGTGAGGGGTTATGACAGGAGAAACTCTGTTGCAGTAGTCTAGTGTGAGGGGTTATGACAGGGAAAACGCTGTTGCAGTAGTCTAGTGTGAGGGGTTATGACAGGGGAAACACTGTTGCAGTAGTCTAGTGTGAGGGGTTATAACAGGGGAAACGCTGTTGCAGTAGTCTAGTGTGAGGGGTTATTACAGGGGAAACACTGTTGCAGTAGTCTAGTGTGAGGGGTTAAGACAGGGGAAACGCTGTTGCAGTAGTCTAGTGTGAGGGGTTATGACAGTTGAAACACTGTTGCAGTAGTCTAGTGTGAGGGGTTATGACAGGGGAAACGCTGTTGCAGTAGTCTAGTGTGAGGGATTATGACAGGGGAAACGTTGTTGCAGTAGTCTAGTGTGAGGGGTTAGGACAGGGGAAACGCCTTTGCAGTAGTCTAGTGTGAGGGGTTATAACAGGGGAAACGCTGTTGCAGTAGTCTAGTGTGAGGGGTTATGACAGGTGAAACGCTGTTGCAGTAGTCTAGTGTGAGGGGTTAAGACAGGGGAAACGCTGTTGCAGTAGTCTAGTGTGAGGGGTTTTAACAGGTGAAACGCTGTTGCAGTATTCTAGTGTGAGGGATTATGACAGGGGAAACGCTGTTGCAGTAGTCTAGTGTGAGGGGTTTTAAAAGGTGAAACACTGTTGCAGTAGTCTAGTGTGAGGGGTTATGACAGGGAAAACGCTGTTGCAGTAGTCTAGTGTGAGGGATTATGACAGGGAAAACGCTGTTGCAGTAGTCTAGTGTGAGGGATAATGACAGGGGAAACGCTGTTGCAGTAGTCTAGTGTGAGGGATTATGACAGGGGAAACGCTGTTGCAGTAGTCTAGTGTGAGGGGTTATAACAGGGGAAACACTGTTGCAGTAGTCTAGTGTGAGGGGTTATGACAGTGGAAACTCTGTTGCAGTAGTCTAGTGTGAGGGGTTTTAACAGGTGAAACGCTGTTGCAGTAGTCTAGTGTGAGGGGTTATGACAGGGGAAACGCTGTTGCAGTAGTCTAGTGTGAGGGTTTATGACAGGGGAAACGCTGTTGCAGTAGTCTAGTGTGAGGGGTTATGACAGGGGAAACGCTGTTGCAGTAGTCTAGTGTGAGGGGTTATGACAGTGGAAACTCTGTTGCAGTAGTCTAGTGTGAGGGGTTTTAACAGGTGAAACGCTGTTGCAGTAGTCTAGTGTGAGGGGTTTTAAAAGGTGAAACACTGTTGCAGTAGTCTAGTGTGAGGGGTTATGACAGGAGAAACGCTGTTGCAGTAGTCTAGTGTGAGGGGTTATGACAGGGGAAACACTGTTGCAGTAGTCTAGTGTGAGGGGTTATGACAGGTGAAACACTGTTGCAGTAGTCTAGTGTGAGGGGTTATGACAGGGGAAACGCTGTTGCAGTAGTCTAGTGTGAGGGGTTATGACAGGTGAAACACTGTTGCAGTAGTCTAGTGTGAGGGGTTATGACAGGGGAAACACTGTTGCAGTAGTCTAGTGTGAGGGGTTATGACAGGGGAAACACTGTTGCAGTAGTCTAGTGTGAGGGGTTATAACAGGGGAAACACTGTTGCAGTAGTCTAGTGTGAGGGGTTATGACATGTGAAACGCTGTTGCAGTAGTCTAGTGTGAGGGGTTATGACAGGTGAAACACTGTTGCAGTAGTCTAGTGTGAGGGGTTATGACAGGGGAAACACTGTTGCAGTAGTCTAGTGTGAGGGGTTATGACAGGGGAAACACTGTTGCAGTAGTCTAGTGTGAGGGGTTATAACAGGGGAAACACTGTTGCAGTAGTCTAGTGTGAGGGGTTATGACATGTGAAACGCTGTTGCAGTAGTCTAGTGTGAGGGGTTATGACAGGTGAAACACTGTTGCAGTAGTCTAGTATGAGGGGTTATGACAGGTGAAACACTGTTGCAGTAGTCTAGTGTGAGGGGTTATGACAGGTGAAACGCTGTTGCAGTATTCTAGTGTGAGGGGTTATGACAGGGAAAACTCTGTTGCAGTAGTCTAGTGTGAGGGGTTATGACAGTGGAAACGCTGTTGCAGTAGTCTAGTGTGAGGGGTTATGACATGGGGAAACGCTGTTGCAGTAGTCTAGTGTGAGGGTTTATAACAGGGGAAACGCTGTTGCAGTAGTCTAGTGTGATGGGTTATGACAGGGGAAACGCTGTTGCAGTAGTCTAGTGTGAGGGATTATGACAGGGGAAACGCTGTTGCAGTAGTCTAGTGTGAGGGATTATGACAGGGGAAACGCTGTTGCAGTAGTCTAGTGTGAGGGGTTATGACAGGGGAAACACTGAAGCAGTAGTCTAGTGTGAGGGATTATGACAGGGGAAACACTGTTGCAGTAGTCTAGTGTGAGGGATTATGACAGGGGAAACACTGTTGCAGTAGTCTAGTGTGAGGGTTTATAACAGGGGAAACACTGTTGCAGCAGTCTAGTGTGAGGGTTTATAACAGGGGAAACGCTGTTGCAGTAGTCTAGTGTGAGGGGTTATGACAGGGGAAACGTTGTTGCAGTAGTCTAGTGTGAGGTGTTATTACAGGGGAAACACTGTTGCAGTAGTCTAGTGTGAGGGGTTAAGACAGGGGAAGCGCTGTTGCAGTAGTCTAGTGTGATGGGTTATGACAGGGGAAACGCTGTTGCAGTAGTCTAGTGTGAGGGAATATGACAGGGGAAACACTGTTGCAGTAGTCTAGTGTGAGGGATTATGACAGGGGAAACGCTGTTGCAGTAGTCTAGTGTGAGGGGTTATGACAGGGGAAACACTGATGCAGTAGTCTAGTGTGAGGGGTTAAGACAGGGGAAGCGCTGTTGCAGTAGTCTAGTGTGAGGGGTTATGACAGGGGAAACGCTGTTGCAGTATTCTAGTGTGAGGGATTATGACAGGGGAAACGCTGTTGCAGTAGTCTAGTGTGAGGGGTTATGACAGTGGAAACTCTGTTGCAGTAGTCTAGTGTGAGGGGTTTTAACAGGTGAAACGCTGTTGCAGTAGTCTAGTGTGAGGGGTTATGACAGGGGAAACGCTGTTGCAGTAGTCTAGTGTGAGGGTTTATGACAGGGGAAACGCTGTTGCAGTAGTCTAGTGTGAGGGGTTATGACAGGGGAAACGCTGTTGCAGTAGTCTAGTGTGAGGGGTTATAACAGGGGAAACGCTGTTGCAGTAGTCTAGTGTGAGGGGTTTTAACAGGTGAAACGCTGTTGCAGTAGTCTAGTGTGAGGGGTTTTAAAAGGTGAAACACTGTTGCAGTAGTCTAGTGTGAGGGGTTATGACAGGAGAAACTCTGTTGCAGTAGTCTAGTGTGAGGGGTTATGACAGGGAAAACGCTGTTGCAGTAGTCTAGTGTGAGGGGTTATGACAGGGGAAACACTGTTGCAGTAGTCTAGTGTGAGGGGTTATAACAGGGGAAACGCTGTTGCAGTAGTCTAGTGTGAGGGGTTATTACAGGGGAAACACTGTTGCAGTAGTCTAGTGTGAGGGGTTAAGACAGGGGAAACGCTGTTGCAGTAGTCTAGTGTGATGGGTTATGACAGGGGAAACGCTGTTGCAGTAGTCTAGTGTGAGGGATTATGACAGGGGAAACGCTGTTGCAGTAGTCTAGTGTGAGGGGTTATGACAGGTGAAACACTGTTGCAGTAGTCTAGTGTGAGGGGTTATGACAGGGGAAACGCTGTTGCAGTAGTCTAGTGTGAGGGGTTATGACAGGTGAAATGCTGTTGCAGTAGTCTAGTGTGAGGGGTTTTAACAGGTGAAACGCTGTTGCAGTAGTCTAGTGTGAGGGGTTATGACAGGTGAAACACTGTTGCAGTAGTCTAGTGTGAGGGATTATGACAGGGGAAACGCTGTTGCAGTAGTCTAGTGTGAGGGATTATGACAGGGGAAACGCTGTTGCAGTAGTCTAGTGTGAGGGGTTAAGACAGGGGAAACGCTGTTGCAGTAGTCTAGTGTGAGGGGTTATAACAGGGGAAACGCTGTTGCAGTAGTCTAGTGTGAGAGGTTATGACAGGGGAAACGCTGTTGCAGTAGTCTAGTGTGAGGGGTTATGACAGGGGAAACACTGTTGCAGTAGTCTAGTGTGAGGGGTTATGACAGGGGAAACGCTGTTGCAGTAGTCTAGTGTGAGGGGTTATAACAGAGGAAACGCTGTTGCAGTAGTCTAGTGTGAGGGGTTATGACAGGGGAAACGCTGTTGCAGTAGTCTAGTGTGAGGGATTATGACAGGGGAAACACTGTTGCAGTAGTCTAGTGTGAGGGGTTATGGCAGGTGAAACGCTGTTGCAGTAGTCTAGTGTGAGGGATTATGGCATGGGAAACACTGTTGCAGTAGTCTAGTGTGAGGGATTATGGCATGGGAAACACTGTTGCAGTAGTCTAGTGTGAGGGGTTATGACAGGGGAAACACTGAAGCAGTAGTCTAGTGTGAGGGATTATGACAGGGGAAACACTGTTGCAGTAGTCTAGTGTGAGGGATTATGACAGGGGAAACACTGTTGCAGTAGTCTAGTGTGAGGGTTTATAACAGGGGAAACACTGTTGCAGCAGTCTAGTGTGAGGGGTTATAACAGGGGAAACGCTGTTGCAGTAGTCTAGTGTGAGGGGTTATGACAGGGGAAACGTTGTTGCAGTAGTCTAGTGTGAGGTGTTATTACAGGGGAAACACTGTTGCAGTAGTCTAGTGTGAGGGGTTAAGACAGGGGAAGCGCTGTTGCAGTAGTCTAGTGTGATGGGTTATGACAGGGGAAACGCTGTTGCAGTAGTCTAGTGTGAGGGAATATGACAGGGGAAACACTGTTGCAGTAGTCTAGTGTGAGGGATTATGACAGGGGAAACGCTGTTGCAGTAGTCTAGTGTGAGGGGTTATGACAGGGGAAACACTGATGCAGTAGTCTAGTGTGAGGGATTATGACAGGGGAAACGCTGATGCAGTAGTCTAGTGTGAGGGGTTAAGACAGGGGAAGCGCTGTTGCAGTAGTCTAGTGTGAGGGGTTATGACAGGGGAAACGCTGTTGCAGTATTCTAGTGTGAGGGATTATGACAGGGGAAACGCTGTTGCAGTAGTCTAGTGTGAGGGGTTATGACAGTGGAAACTCTGTTGCAGTAGTCTAGTGTGAGGGGTTTTAACAGGTGAAACGCTGTTGCAGTAGTCTAGTGTGAGGGGTTATGACAGGGGAAACGCTGTTGCAGTAGTCTAGTGTGAGGGTTTATGACAGGGGAAACGCTGTTGCAGTAGTCTAGTGTGAGGGGTTATGACAGGGGAAACGCTGTTGCAGTAGTCTAGTGTGAGGGGTTATAACAGGGGAAACGCTGTTGCAGTAGTCTAGTGTGAGGGGTTTTAACAGGTGAAACGCTGTTGCAGTAGTCTAGTGTGAGGGGTTTTAAAAGGTGAAACACTGTTGCAGTAGTCTAGTGTGAGGGGTTATGACAGGAGAAACTCTGTTGCAGTAGTCTAGTGTGAGGGGTTATGACAGGGAAAACGCTGTTGCAGTAGTCTAGTGTGAGGGGTTATGACAGGGGAAACACTGTTGCAGTAGTCTAGTGTGAGGGGTTATAACAGGGGAAACGCTGTTGCAGTAGTCTAGTGTGAGGGGTTATTACAGGGGAAACACTGTTGCAGTAGTCTAGTGTGAGGGGTTAAGACAGGGGAAACGCTGTTGCAGTAGTCTAGTGTGATGGGTTATGACAGGGGAAACGCTGTTGCAGTAGTCTAGTGTGAGGGATTATGACAGGGGAAACGCTGTTGCAGTAGTCTAGTGTGAGGGGTTATGACAGGTGAAACACTGTTGCAGTAGTCTAGTGTGAGGGGTTATGACAGGGGAAACGCTGTTGCAGTAGTCTAGTGTGAGGGGTTATGACAGGTGAAATGCTGTTGCAGTAGTCTAGTGTGAGGGGTTTTAACAGGTGAAACGCTGTTGCAGTAGTCTAGTGTGAGGGGTTATGACAGGTGAAACACTGTTGCAGTAGTCTAGTGTGAGGGATTATGACAGGGGAAACGCTGTTGCAGTAGTCTAGTGTGAGGGATTATGACAGGGGAAACGCTGTTGCAGTAGTCTAGTGTGAGGGGTTAAGACAGGGGAAACGCTGTTGCAGTAGTCTAGTGTGAGGGGTTATAACAGGGGAAACGCTGTTGCAGTAGTCTAGTGTGAGAGGTTATGACAGGGGAAACGCTGTTGCAGTAGTCTAGTGTGAGGGGTTATGACAGGGGAAACACTGTTGCAGTAGTCTAGTGTGAGGGGTTATGACAGGGGAAACGCTGTTGCAGTAGTCTAGTGTGAGGGGTTATAACAGAGGAAACGCTGTTGCAGTAGTCTAGTGTGAGGGGTTATGACAGGGGAAACGCTGTTGCAGTAGTCTAGTGTGAGGGATTATGACAGGGGAAACACTGTTGCAGTAGTCTAGTGTGAGGGGTTATGGCAGGTGAAACGCTGTTGCAGTAGTCTAGTGTGAGGGATTATGGCATGGGAAACACTGTTGCAGTAGTCTAGTGTGAGGGATTATGGCATGGGAAACACTGTTGCAGTAGTCTAGTGTGAGGGGTTATGACAGGGGAAACACTGAAGCAGTAGTCTAGTGTGAGGGATTATGACAGGGGAAACACTGTTGCAGTAGTCTAGTGTGAGGGATTATGACAGGGGAAACACTGTTGCAGTAGTCTAGTGTGAGGGTTTATAACAGGGGAAACACTGTTGCAGCAGTCTAGTGTGAGGGGTTATAACAGGGGAAACGCTGTTGCAGTAGTCTAGTGTGAGGGGTTATGACAGGGGAAACGTTGTTGCAGTAGTCTAGTGTGAGGTGTTATTACAGGGGAAACACTGTTGCAGTAGTCTAGTGTGAGGGGTTAAGACAGGGGAAGCGCTGTTGCAGTAGTCTAGTGTGATGGGTTATGACAGGGGAAACGCTGTTGCAGTAGTCTAGTGTGAGGGAATATGACAGGGGAAACACTGTTGCAGTAGTCTAGTGTGAGGGATTATGACAGGGGAAACGCTGTTGCAGTAGTCTAGTGTGAGGGGTTATGACAGGGGAAACACTGATGCAGTAGTCTAGTGTGAGGGATTATGACAGGGGAAACGCTGTTGCAGTAGTCTAGTGTGAGGGGTTATGACATGGGAAACACTGTTGCAGTAGTCTAGTGTGAGGGGTTATGACAGGGGAAACGCTGTTGCAGTAGTCTAGTGTGAGGGGTTATAACAGGGGAAACACTGTTGCAGCAGTCTAGTGTGAGGGGTTTATAACAGGGGAAACGCTGTTGCAGTAGTCTAGTGTGAGGGGTTATGACAGGGGAAACGCTGTTGCAGTAGTCTAGTGTGAGGGTTTATAACAGGGGAAACACTGTTGCAGCAGTCTAGTGTGAGGGTTTATGACAGTTGAAACACTGTTGCAGTAGTCTAGTGTGAGGGGTTATGACAGTGGAAACGCTGTTGCAGTAGTCTAGTGTGAGGGGTTTTAACAGGTGAAACGCTGTTGCAGTAGTCTAGTGGGAGGGGTTATGACAGTGGAAACTCTGTTGCAGTAGTCTAGTGTGAGGGGTTTTAACAGGTGAAACGCTGTTGCAGTAGTCTAGTGTGAGGGATTATGACAGGAGAAACTCTGTTGCAGTAGTCTAGTGTGAGGGGTTATGACAGGGAAAACGCTGTTGCAGTAGTCTAGTGTGAGGGGTTATGACAGGGGAAACGCTGTTGCAGTAGTCTAGTGTGAGGGGTTATAACAGGGGAAACACTGTTGCAGTAGTCTAGTGTGAGGGGTTATGACAGGTGAAACACTGTTGCAGTAGTCTAGTATGAGGGGTTATGACAGGTGAAACACTGTTGCAGTAGTCTAGTGTGAGGGGTTATGACAGGTGAAACGCTGTTGCAGTAGTCTAGTGTGAGGGGTTATGACAGGTGAAACACTGTTGCAGTAGTCTAGTATGAGGGGTTATGACAGGTGAAACACTGTTGCAGTAGTCTAGTGTGAGGGGTTATGACAGGTGAAACGCTGTTGCAGTAGTCTAGTGTGAGGGGTTATGACAGGGGAAACACTGTTGCAGTAGTCTAGTGTGAGGGGTTATGACAGGGAAAACTCTGTTGCAGTAGTCTAGTGTGAGGGGTTATGACAGGGGAAACACTGTTGCAGTAGTCTAGTGTGAGGGGTTATGACAGGGGAAACGCTGTTGCAGTAGTCTAGTGTGAGGGGTTATGACAGGGGAAACGCTGTTGCAGTAGTCTAGTGTGAGGGGTTATGACAGGGGAAACACTGTTGCAGTAGTCTAGTGTGAGGGGTTAAGACAGGGGAAACGCTGTTGCAGTAGTCTAGTGTGATGGGTTATGACAGGGGAAACGCTGTTGCAGTAGTCTAGTGTGAGGGGTTATGACAGGGGAAACGCTGTTGCAGTAGTCTAGTGTGAGGGATTAAGACAGGGGAAACACTGTTGCAGTAGTCTAGTGTGAGGGTTTATTACAGGGGAAACGCTGTTGCAGTAGTCTAGTGTGAGGGGTTATGACAGGGGAAACGCTGTTGCAGTAGTCTAGTGTGAGGGGTTATGACAGGGGAAACGCTGTTGCAGTAGTCTAGTGTGATGGGTTATGACAGGGGAAACGCTGTTGCAGTAGTCTAGTGTGAGGGATTATGACAGGGGAAACGCTGTTGCAGTAGTCTAGTGTGAGGGATTATGACAGGGGAAACGCTGTTGCAGTAGTCTAGTGTGAGGGGTTATGACAGGGGAAACACTGATGCAGTAGTCTAGTGTGAGGGATTATGACAGGGGAAACACTGTTGCAGTAGTCTAGTGTGAGGGATTATGACAGGGGAAACGCTGTTGCAGTAGTCTAGTGTGAGGGGTTATGACAGGGGAAACACTGAAGCAGTAGTCTAGTGTGAGGGATTATGACAGGGGAAACACTGTTGCAGTAGTCTAGTGTGAGGGATTATGACAGGGGAAACACTGTTGCAGTAGTCTAGTGTGAGGGTTTATAACAGGGGAAACACTGTTGCAGCAGTCTAGTGTGAGGGTTTATAACAGGGGAAACGCTGTTGCAGTAGTCTAGTGTGAGGTGTTATGACAGGGGAAACACTGTTGCAGTAGTCTAGTGTGAGGGGTTAAGACAGGGGAAGCGCTGTTGCAGTAGTCTAGTGTGATGGGTTATGACAGGGGAAACGCTGTTGCAGTAGTCTAGTGTGAGGGATTATGACAGGGGAAACGCTGTTGCAGTAGTCTAGTGTGAGGGATTATGACAGGGGAAACGCTGTTGCAGTAGTCTAGTGTGAGGGGTTATGACAGGGGAAACACTGATGCAGTAGTCTAGTGTGAGGGATTATGACAGGGGAAACACTGTTGCAGTAGTCTAGTGTGAGGGATTATGACAGGGGAAACGCTGTTGCAGTAGTCTAGTGTGAGGGATTATGACAGGGGAAACGCTGTTGCAGTAGTCTAGTGTGAGGGGTTATGACAGGGGAAACACTGATGCAGTAGTCTAGTGTGAGGGATTATGACAGGGGAAACACTGTTGCAGTAGTCTAGTGTGAGGGATTATGACAGGGGAAACACTGTTGCAGTAGTCTAGTGTGAGGGTTTATAACAGGGGAAACACTGTTGCAGCAGTCTAGTGTGAGGGTTTATAACAGGGGAAACGCTGTTGCAGTAGTCTAGTGAGAGGGGTTATGACAGGTGAAACACTGTTGCAGTAGTCTAGTGTGAGGGGTTATGACATGGGAAACACTGTTGCAGTAGTCTAGTGTGAGGGGTTATGACAGGGGAAACGCTGTTGCAGTAGTCTAGTGTGAGGGGTTATGACAGTTGAAACACTGTTGCAGTAGTCTAGTGTGAGGGGTTATGACAGGGGAAACGCTGTTGCAGTAGTCTAGTGTGAGGGGTTTTAACAGGTGAAACGCTGTTGCAGTAGTCTAGTGTGAGGGGTTATGACAGGGGAAACTCTGTTGCAGTAGTCTAGTGTGAGGGGTTTTAACAGGTGAAACGCTGTTGCAGTAGTCTAGTGTGAGGGGTTTTAAAAGGTGAAACACTGTTGCAGTAGTCTAGTGTGAGGGGTTATGACAGGGGAAACTCTGTTGCAGTAGTCTAGTGTGAGGGGTTATGACAGGGAAAACGCTGTTGCAGTAGTCTAGTGTGAGGGGTTATAACAGAGGAAACACTGTTGCAGTAGTCTAGTGTGAGGGGTTATGACAGGTGAAACGCTGTTGCAGTAGTCTAGTGTGAGGGGTTATGACAGGTGAAACGCTGTTGCAGTAGTCTAGTGTGAGGGGTTATGACAGGGGAAACACTGTTGCAGTAGTCTAGTGTGAGGGGTTATGACAGGGAAAACTCTGTTGCAGTAGTCTAGTCTGAGGGGTTATGACAGGGGAAACACTGTTGCAGTAGTCTAGTGTGAGGGGTTATGACAGGGGAAACGCTGTTGCAGTAGTCTAGTGTGAGGGGTTATGACAGGGGAAACGCTGTTGCAGTAGTCTAGTGTGAGGGGTTATGACAGGGGAAACGCTGTTGCAGTAGTCTAGTGTGAGGGGTTATGACAGGGGAAACACTGTTGCAGTAGTCTAGTGTGAGGGGTTAAGACAGGGGAAACGCTGATGCAGTAGTCTAGTGTGAGGGATTATGACAGGGGAAACGCTGTTGCTGTAGTCTAGTGTGAGGGGTTATGACAGGGGAAACGCTGTTGCAGTAGTCTAGTGTGAGGGGTTATGACAGTTGAAACACTGTTGCAGTAGTCTAGTGTGAGGGGTTTTAACAGGTGAAACGCTGTTGCAGTAGTCTAGTGTGAGGGGTTTTAAAAGGTGAAACACTGTTGCAGTAGTCTAGTGTGAGGGGTTATGACAGGGGAAACTCTGTTGCAGTAGTCTAGTGTGAGGGGTTATGACAGGGGAAACGCTGTTGCAGTAGTCTAGTGTGAGGGGTTATGACAGGGGAAACGCTGTTGCAGTAGTCTAGTGTGAGGGGTTATAACAGGGGAAACACTGTTGCAGTAGTCTAGTGTGAGGGGTTATGACAGGTGAAACGCTGTTGCAGTAGTCTAGTGTGAGGGGTTATGACAGGTGAAACACTGTTGCAGTAGTCTAGTATGAGGGGTTATGACAGGTGAAACACTGTTGCAGTAGTCTAGTGTGAGGGGTTATGACAGGTGAAACGCTGTTGCAGTAGTCTAGTGTGAGGGGTTATGTCAGGGGAAACACTGTTGCAGTAGTCTAGTGTGAGGGGTTATGACAGGGAAAACGCTGTTGCAGTAGTCTAGTGTGAGGGTTTATAACAGGGGAAACACTGTTGCAGCAGTCTAGTGTGAGGGTTTATAACAGGGGAAACGCTGTTGCAGTAGTCTAGTGTGAGGGGTTATGACAGGGGAAACACTGATGCAGTAGTCTAGTGTGAGGGGTTATGACAGGGGAAACGCTGTTGCAGTAGTCTAGTGTGAGGGGTTATGACAGTTGAAACACTGTTGCAGTAGTCTAGTGTGAGGGGTTTTAACAGGTGAAACGCTGTTGCAGTAGTCTAGTGTGAGGGGTTTTAAAAGGTGAAACACTGTTGCAGTAGTCTAGTGTGAGGGGTTATGACAGGGGAAACTCTGTTGCAGTAGTCTAGTGTGAGGGGTTATGACAGGGAAAACGCTGTTGCAGTAGTCTAGTGTGAGGGGTTATGACAGGGGAAACGCTGTTGCAGTAGTCTAGTGTGAGGGGTTATAACAGGGGAAACACTGTTGCAGTAGTCTAGTGTGAGGGGTTATGACAGGTGAAACGCTGTTGCAGTAGTCTAGTGTGAGGGGTTATGACAGGTGAAACACTGTTGCAGTAGTCTAGTATGAGGGGTTATGACAGGTGAAACACTGTTGCAGTAGTCTAGTGTGAGGGGTTATGACAGGTGAAACGCTGTTGCAGTAGTCTAGTGTGAGGGGTTATGACAGGGGAAACACTGTTGCAGTAGTCTAGTGTGAGGGGTTATGACAGGGAAAACTCTGTTGCAGTAGTCTAGTGTGAGGGGTTATGACAGGGGAAACACTGTTGCAGTAGTCTAGTGTGAGGGGTTATGACAGGGGAAACGCTGTTGCAGTAGTCTAGTGTGAGGGGTTATGACAGGGGAAACGCTGTTGCAGTAGTCTAGTGTGAGGGGTTATGACAGGGGAAACACTGTTGCAGTAGTCTAGTGTGAGGGGTTAAGACAGGGGAAACACTGATGCAGTAGTCTAGTGTGAGGGATTATGACAGGGGAAACGCTGTTGCAGTAGTCTAGTGTGAGGGATTATGACAGGGGAAACGCTGTTGCAGTAGTCTAGTGTGAGGGATTATGACAGGGGAAACGCTGTTGCAGTAGTCTAGTGTGAGGGATTATGACAGGGGAAACGCTGTTGCAGTAGTCTAGTGTGAGGGGTTATGACAGGGGAAACACTGATGCAGTAGTCTAGTGTGAGGGATTATGACAGGGGAAACGCTGTTGCAGTAGTCTAGTGTGATGGGTTATGACAGGGGAAACGCTGTTGCAGTAGTCTAGTGTGAGGGATTATGACAGGGGAAACACTGATGCAGTAGTCTAGTGTGAGGGGTTATGACAGGGGAAACACTGTTGCAGTAGTCAATTGTGAGGGTTTAAGACAGGGGAAACGCTGATGCAGTAGTCTAGTGTGAGGGATTATGACAGGGGAAACACTGTTGCAGTAGTCTAGTGTGAGGGATTATGACAGGGGAAACACTGTTGCAGTAGTCTAGTGTGAGGGATTATGACAGGGGAAACGCTGTTGCAGTAGTCTAGTGTGAGGGGTTATGACAGGGGAAACACTGATGCAGTAGTCTAGTGTGAGGGATTATGACAGGGGAAACACTGTTGCAGTAGTCTAGTATGAGGGTTTATAACAGGGGAAACACTGTTGCAGCAGTCTAGTGTGAGGGTTTATAACAGGGGAAACGCTGTTGCAGTAGTCTAGTGTGAGGGGTTATGACAGGGGAAACACTGTTGCAGTAGTCTAGTGTGAGGGGTTAAGACAGGGGAAACGCTGTTGCAGTAGTCTAGTGTGAGGGATTATGACAGGGGAAACGCTGTTGCAGTAGTCTAGTGTGAGGGGTTATGACAGGGGAAACGCTGTTGCAGTAGTCTAGTGTGAGGGTTTATAACAGGGGAAACACTGTTGCAGCAGTCTAGTGTGAGGGTTTATGACAGTTGAAACACTGTTGCAGTAGTCTAGTGAGAGGGGTTATGACAGGGAAAACGCTGTTGCAGTAGTCTAGTGTGAGGGGTTATGACAGGGGAAACGCTGTTGCAGTAGTGTAGTGTGAGGGGTTTTAACAGGTGAAACGCTGTTGCAGTAGTCTAGTGGGAGGGGTTATGACAGTGGAAACTCTGTTGCAGTAGTCTAGTGTGAGGGGTTTTAACAGGTGAAACGCTGTTGCAGTAGTCTAGTGTGAGGGATTATGACAGGAGAAACTCTGTTGCAGTAGTCTAGTGTGAGGGGTTATGACAGGGAAAACGCTGTTGCAGTAGTCTAGTGTGAGGGGTTATGACAGGGGAAACGCTGTTGCAGTAGTCTAGTGTGAGGGGTTATAACATTGGAAACACTGTTGCAGTAGTCTAGTGTGAGGGGTTATGACAGGTGAAACGCTGTTGCAGTAGTCTAGTGTGAGGGGTTATGACAGGTGAAACACTGTTGCAGTAGTCTAGTATGAGGGGTTATGACAGGTGAAACACTGTTGCAGTAGTCTAGTGTGAGGGGTTATGACAGGTGAAACGCTGTTGCAGTAGTCTAGTGTGAGGGGTTATGACAGGGGAAACACTGTTGCAGTAGTCTAGTGTGAGGGGTTATGACAGGGAAAACTCTGTTGCAGTAGTCTAGTGTGAGAGGTTATGACAGGGGAAACACTGTTGCAGTAGTCTAGTGTGAGGGGTTATGACAGGGGAAACGCTGTTGCAGTAGTCTAGTGTGAGAGGTTATGACAGGGGAAACGCTGTTGCAGTAGTCTAGTGTGAGGGGTTATGACAGGGGAAACGCTGTTGCAGTAGTCTAGTGTGAGGGGTTATGACAGGGGAAACGCTGTTGCAGTAGTCTAGTGTGAGGGGTTATGACAGGGGAAACGCTGTTGCAGTAGTCTAGTGTGAGGGGTTATGACAGGGGAAACACTGTTGCAGTAGTCTAGTGTGAGGGGTTATGACAGGGGAAACGCTGTTGCAGTAGTCTAGTGTGAGGGGTTATGACAGGGGAAACGCTGTTGCAGTAGTCTAGTGTGAGGGATTAAGACAGGGGAAACACTGTTGCAGTAGTCTAGTGTGAGGGTTTATTACAGGGGAAACGCTGTTGCAGTAGTCTAGTGTGAGGGGTTATGACAGGGGAAACGCTGTTGCAGTAGTCTAGTGTGAGGGGTTATGACAGGGGAAACGCTGTTGCAGTAGTCTAGTGTGAGGGGTTATGACAGGGGAAACGCTGTTGCAGTAGTCTAGTGTGATGGGTTATGACAGGGGAAACGCTGTTGCAGTAGTCTAGTGTGAGGGATTATGACAAGGGAAACGCTGTTGCAGTAGTCTAGTGTGAGGGATTATGACAGGTGAAACACTGTTGCAGTAGTCTAGTGTGAGGGTTTATAACAGGGGAAACACTGTTGCAGTAGTCTAGTGTGAGGGGTTATGACAGGGGAAACGCTGTTGCAGTAGTCTAGTGTGAGGGGTTATGACAGGGGAAAGGCTGTTGCAGTAGTCTAGTGTGAGGGGTTATGACAGGGGAAACACTGATGCAGTAGTCTAGTGTGAGGGATTATGACAGGGGAAACACTGTTGCAGTAGTCTAGTGTGAGGGATTATGACAGGGGAAACGCTGTTGCAGTAGTCTAGTGTGAGGGGTTATGACAGGGGAAACACTGATGCAGTAGTCTAGTGTGAGGGATTATGACAGGGGAAACACTGTTGCAGTAGTCTAGTGTGAGGGATTATGACAGGGGAAACACTGTTGCAGTAGTCTAGTGTGAGGGTTTATAACAGGGGAAACACTGTTGCAGCAGTCTAGTGTGAGGGTTTATAACAGGGGAAACGCTGTTGCAGTAGTCTAAGGTGAGGGGTTATGACAGGGGAAACGTTGTTGCAGTAGTCTAGTGTGAGGGGTTATGACAGGTGAAACACTGTTGCAGTAGTCTAGTGTGAGGGGTTATGACATGGGAAACACTGTTGCAGTAGTCTAGTGTGAGGGGTTATGACAGGGGAAACGCTGTTGCAGTAGTCTAGTGTGAGGGGTTATGGCAGGGGAAACACTGTTGCAGTAGTCAATTGTGAGGGTTTATGACAGGTGAAACACTGTTGCAGTAGTCTAGTGTGAGGGGTTATGACAGAGGAAACGCTGTTGCAGTAGTCTAGTGTGAGGGTTTATAACAGGGGAAACACTGTTGCAGCAGTCTAGTGTGAGGGTTTATAACAGGGGAAACGCTGTTGCAGTAGTCTAGTGTGAGGGGTTTTAACAGGTGAAACGCTGTTGCAGTAGTCTAGTGTGAGGGGTTATGACAGGGGAAACACTGTTGCAGTAGTCTAGTGTGAGGGTTTATAACAGGGGAAACACTGTTGCAGCAGTCTAGTGTGAGGGTTTATAACAGGGGAAACGCTGTTGCAGTAGTCTAGTGTGAGGGGTTATGACAGGGGAAACACTGTTGCAGTAGTCTAGTGTGAGGGGTTAAGACAGGGGAAACGCTGTTGCAGTAGTCTAGTGTGATGGGTTATGACAGGGGAAACGCTGTTGCAGTAGTCTAGTGTGAGGGATTATGACAGGGGAAACGCTGTTGCAGTAGTCTAGTGTGAGGGGTTATGACAGGGGAAACGCTGTTGCAGTAGTCTAGTGTGAGGGATTATGACAGGGGAAACGCTGTTGCAGTAGTCTAGTGTGAGGGATTATGACAGGGGAAACGCTGTTGCAGTAGTCTAGTGTGAGGGGTTATGACAGGGGAAACGC
>NW_026600451.1:215275-257775 GCF_029448725.1 Salvelinus fontinalis | reverse complement strand
ATAACCTAGTGGCGGGATACTGTATATAACCGAGTGGCGGGATACTGTATATAACCTAGTGGCGGGATACTGTATATAACCTAGTGGTGGTATACTGTATATAACCTAGTGGCGGTATACTGTATATAACCTAGTGGCGGGATACTGTGTATAACCTAGTGGCGGGATACTGTGTATAACCTAGTGGCGGGATACTGTGTATAACCTAGTGGTGGGATACTGTATATAACCTAGTGGTGGGATACTGTATATAACCTAGTGGCGGGATACTGTATATAACCTAGTGGCGGCATACTGTATATAACCTAGTGGCGGGATACTGTGTATAACCTAGTGGCGGGATACTGTGTATAACCTAGTGGCGGGATACTGTATATAACCTAGTGGCGGGATACTGTATATAACCTAGTGGTGGCATACTGTGTATAACCTAGTGGCGGGATACTGTGTATAACCTAGTGGCGGCATACTGTGTATAACCTAGTGGCGGCATACTGTGTATAACCTAGTGGCGGGATACTGTGTATAACCTAGTGGCGGGATACTGTATATAACCTAGTGGCGGTATACTGTATATAACCTAGTGGCGGCATACTGTGAATAACCTAGTGGCGGCATACTGTGTATAACCTAGTGGCGGCATACTGTGTATAACCTAGTGGCGGCATACTGTGTATAACCTAGTGGCGGCATACTGTGTATAACCTAGTGGCGGCATACTGTATATAACCTAGTGGCGGCATACTGTATATAACCTAGTGGCGGCATACTGTGAATAACCTAGTGGCGGGATACTGTATATAACCTAGTGGCGGTATACTGTATATAACCTAGTGGCGGTATACTGTATATAACCTAGTGGCGGTATACTGTATATAACCTAGTGGCGGTATACTGTATACAACCTAGTGGCGGTATACTGTATACAACCTAGTGGCGGTATACTGTATACAACCTAGTGGCGGGATACTGTATATAACCTAGTGGCGGTATACTGTATATAACCTAGTGGCGGTATACTGTATATAACCTAGTGGCGGTATACTGTATATAACCTAGTGGCGGTATACTGTATATAACCTAGTGGCGGTATACTGTATATAACCTAGTGGCGGTATACTGTATATAACCTAGTGGCGGTATACTGTATATAACCTAGTGGCGGGATTCTGTATATAACCTAGTGGCGGGATACTGTGTATAACCTAGTGGCGGGATACTGTGTATAACCGAGTGGCGGGATACTGTGTATAACCGAGTGGCGGGATACTGTGTATAACCGAGTGGCGGGATACTGTGTATAACCGAGTGGCGGGATACTGTGTATAACCGAGTGGCGGGATACTGTGTATAACCTAGTGGCGGGATACTGTGTATAACCTAGTGGCGGGATACTGTGTATAACCTAGTGGCGGGATACTGTGTATAACCTAGTGGCGGCATACTGTGTATAACCTAGTGGCGGCATACTGTGTATAACCTAGTGGCGGCATACTGTGTATAACCTAGTGGCGGCATACTGTGTATAACCTAGTGGCGGCATACTGTGTATAACCTAGTGGCGGCATACTGTGTATAACCTAGTGGCGGCATACTGTGTATAACCTAGTGGCGGCATACTGTGTATAACCTAGTGGCGGCATACTGTGTATAACCTAGTGGCGGCATACTGTGTATAACCTAGTGGCGGCATACTGTGAATAACCTAGTGGCGGGATACTGTATACAACCTAGTGGCGGTATACTGTATACAACCTAGTGGCGGGATACTGTATACAACCTAGTGGCGGTATACTGTATACAACCTAGTGGCGGTATACTGTATATAACCTAGTGGCGGTATACTGTATATAACCTAGTGGCGGGATACTGTATATAACCTAGTGGCGGGATACTGTATATAACCTAGTGGCGGGATACTGTATATAACCTAGTGGCGGGATACTGTATATAACCTAGTGGCGGGATACTGTATATAACCTAGTGGCGGGATACTGTATATAACCTAGTGGCGGGATACTGTATATAACCTAGTGGCGGGATACTGTATATAACCTAGTGGCGGGATACTGTATATAACCTAGTGGCGGGATACTGTATATAACCTAGTGGTGGGATACTGTATATAACCTAGTGGTGGGATACTGTATATAACCTAGTGGTGGTATACTGTATATAACCTAGTGGTGGTATACTGTATATAACCTAGTGGTGGCATACTGTATATAACCTAGTGGTGGCATACTGTATATAACCTAGTGGTGGCATACTGTGTATAACCTAGTGGTGGCATACTGTATATAACCCAGTGGTGGGATACTGTATATAACCCAGTGGTGGGATACTGTATATAACCCAGTGGTGAAATACTGTATATAACCCAGTGGTGAAATACTGTATATAACCTAGTGGTGAAATACTGTATATAACCTAGTGGTGAAATACTGTATATAACCTAGTGGTGGGATACTGTATATAACCTAGTGGTGGGATACTGTATATAACCTAGTGGTGGGATACTGTGTATAACCTAGTGGTGGGATACTGTGTATAACCTAGTGGTGGGATACTGTGTATAACCTAGTGGTGGGATACTGTGTATAACCTAGTGGTGGGATACTGTATATAACCTAGTGGTGGGATACTGTGTATAACCTAGTGGTGGGATACTGTGTATAACCTAGTGGTGGGATACTGTATATAACCTAGTGGTGGGATACTGTATATAACCTAGTGGTGGGATACTGTATATAACCTAGTGGTGGTATACTGTATATAACCTAGTGGTGGTATACTGTATATAATACAGTAGTGGTATACTGTATATAACCTAGTGGTGGGATACTGTATATAACCTAGTGGTGGGATACTGTATATAACCTAGTGGTGGGATACTGTATATAACCTAGTGGTGGGATACTGTATATAATACAGTAGTGGTATACTGTATATAACCTAGTGGCGGTATACTGTATATAACCTAGTGGCGGTATACTGTATATAACCTAGTGGCGGTATACTGTATATAACCTAGTGGCGGTATACTGTATATAACCTAGTGGCGGTATACTGTATACAACCTAGTGGCGGTATACTGTATACAACCTAGTGGCGGTATACTGTATACAACCTAGTGGCGGTATACTGTATACAACCTAGTGGCGGTATACTGTATACAACCTAGTGGCGGGATACTGTATACAACCTAGTGGCGGTATACTGTATATAACCTAGTGGCGGTATACTGTATATAACCTAGTGGCGGTATACTGTATATAACCTAGTGGCGGTATACTGTATATAACCTAGTGGCGGTATACTGTATATAACCTAGTGGCGGTATACTGTATATAACCTAGTGGCGGTATACTGTATATAACCTAGTGGCGGTATACTGTATACAACCTAGTGGCGGTATACTGTATACAACCTAGTGGCGGTATACTGTATACAACCTAGTGGCGGTATACTGTATACAACCTAGTGGCGGTATACTGTATACAACCTAGTGGCGGTATACTGTATACAACCTAGTGGCGGTATACTGTATACAACCTAGTGGCGGTATACTGTATACAACCTAGTGGCGGTATACTGTATACAACCTAGTGGCGGTATACTGTATATAACCTAGTGGCGGGATACTGTATATAACCTAGTGGCGGGATACTGTATACAACCTAGTGGCGGTATACTGTATACAACCTAGTGGCGGTATACTGTATATAACCTAGTGGCGGTATACTGTATATAACCTAGTGGCGGGATACTGTATATAACCTAGTGGCGGGATACTGTATATAACCTAGTGGCGGGATACTGTATATAACCTAGTGGCGGGATACTGTATATAACCTAGTGGCGGGATACTGTATATAACCTAGTGGCGGGATACTGTATATAACCTAGTGGCGGGATACTGTATATAACCTAGTGGCGGGATACTGTATATAACCTAGTGGCGGGATACTGTATATAACCTAGTGGCGGGATACTGTATATAACCTAGTGGTGGGATACTGTATATAACCTAGTGGTGGGATACTGTATATAACCTAGTGGTGGTATACTGTATATAACCTAGTGGTGGTATACTGTATATAACCTAGTGGTGGCATACTGTATATAACCTAGTGGTGGCATACTGTATATAACCTAGTGGTGGCATACTGTGTATAACCTAGTGGTGGCATACTGTATATAACCCAGTGGTGGGATACTGTATATAACCCAGTGGTGGGATACTGTATATAACCCAGTGGTGAAATACTGTATATAACCCAGTGGTGAAATACTGTATATAACCTAGTGGTGAAATACTGTATATAACCTAGTGGTGAAATACTGTATATAACCTAGTGGTGGGATACTGTATATAACCTAGTGGTGGGATACTGTATATAACCTAGTGGTGGGATACTGTGTATAACCTAGTGGTGGGATACTGTGTATAACCTAGTGGTGGGATACTGTGTATAACCTAGTGGTGGGATACTGTGTATAACCTAGTGGTGGGATACTGTATATAACCTAGTGGTGGGATACTGTGTATAACCTAGTGGTGGGATACTGTGTATAACCTAGTGGTGGGATACTGTATATAACCTAGTGGTGGGATACTGTATATAACCTAGTGGTGGGATACTGTATATAACCTAGTGGTGGTATACTGTATATAACCTAGTGGTGGTATACTGTATATAATACAGTAGTGGTATACTGTATATAACCTAGTGGTGGGATACTGTATATAACCTAGTGGTGGGATACTGTATATAACCTAGTGGTGGGATACTGTATATAACCTAGTGGTGGGATACTGTATATAATACAGTAGTGGTATACTGTATATAACCTAGTGGCGGTATACTGTATATAACCTAGTGGCGGTATACTGTATATAACCTAGTGGCGGTATACTGTATATAACCTAGTGGCGGTATACTGTATACAACCTAGTGGCGGTATACTGTATACAACCTAGTGGCGGTATACTGTATACAACCTAGTGGCGGTATACTGTATACAACCTAGTGGCGGTATACTGTATACAACCTAGTGGCGGGATACTGTATACAACCTAGTGGCGGTATACTGTATACAACCTAGTGGCGGTATACTGTATATAACCTAGTGGCGGTATACTGTATATAACCTAGTGGCGGTATACTGTATATAACCTAGTGGCGGTATACTGTATATAACCTAGTGGCGGTATACTGTATATAACCTAGTGGCGGTATACTGTATATAACCTAGTGGCGGTATACTGTATACAACCTAGTGGCGGTATACTGTATACAACCTAGTGGCGGTATACTGTATACAACCTAGTGGCGGTATACTGTATACAACCTAGTGGCGGTATACTGTATACAACCTAGTGGCGGTATACTGTATACAACCTAGTGGCGGTATACTGTATACAACCTAGTGGCGGTATACTGTATACAACCTAGTGGCGGTATACTGTATACAACCTAGTGGCGGTATACTGTATACAACCTAGTGGCGGTATACTGTATATAACCTAGTGGCGGTATACTGTATATAACCTAGTGGCGGTATACTGTATATAACCTAGTGGCGGTATACTGTATATAACCTAGTGGCGGTATACTGTATATAACCTAGTGGCGGTATACTGTATATAACCTAGTGGCGGTATACTGTATATAACCTAGTGGCGGTATACTGTATATAACCTAGTGGCGGTATACTGTATATAACCTAGTGGCGGTATACTGTATATAACCTAGTGGCGGTATACTGTATATAACCTAGTGGCGGTATACTGTATATAACCTAGTGGCGGTATACTGTATATAACCTAGTGGCGGGATACTGTATATAACCTAGTGGCGGGATACTGTATATAACCTAGTGGCGGGATACTGTGTATAACCTAGTGGCGGGATACTGTGTATAACCTAGTGGCGGGATACTGTGTATAACCTAGTGGCGGGATACTGTGTATAACCTAGTGGCGGGATACTGTGTATAACCTAGTGGCGGGATACTGTGTATAACCTAGTGGCGGGATACTGTGTATAACCTAGTGGCGGCATACTGTGTATAACCTAGTGGCGGCATACTGTGTATAACCTAGTGGCGGCATACTGTGTATAACCTAGTGGCGGCATACTGTGTATAACCTAGTGGCGGCATACTGTGTATAACCTAGTGGCGGCATACTGTGTATAACCTAGTGGCGGCATACTGTGTATAACCTAGTGGCGGCATACTGTGTATAACCTAGTGGCGGCATACTGTGAATAACCTAGTGGCGGGATACTGTATATAACCTAGTGGCGGTATACTGTATATAACCTAGTGGCGGTATACTGTATATAACCTAGTGGCGGTATACTGTATACAACCTAGTGGCGGTATACTGTATACAACCTAGTGGCGGTATACTGTATACAACCTAGTGGCGGTATACTGTATACAACCTAGTGGCGCTATACTGTATACAACCTAGTGGCGGGATACTGTATACAACCTAGTGGCGGGATACTGTATACAACCTAGTGGCGGGATACTGTATACAACCTAGTGGCGGGATACTGTATATAACCTAGTGGCGGGATACTGTATATAACCTAGTGGCGGGATACTGTATATAACCTAGTGGCGGGATACTGTATATAACCTAGTGGCGGGATACTGTATATAACCTAGTGGCGGGATACTGTATATAACCTAGTGGCGGGATACTGTATATAACCTAGTGGCGGGATACTGTATATAACCTAGTGGCGGGATACTGTATATAACCTAGTGGCGGGATACTGTATATAACCTAGTGGCGGCATACTGTGTATAACCTAGTGGCGGCATACTGTGTATAACCTAGTGGCGGCATACTGTGTATAACCTAGTGGCGGCATACTGTGTATAACCTAGTGGCGGCATACTGTGTATAACCTAGTGGCGGCATACTGTGTATAACCTAGTGGCGGCATACTGTGTATAACCTAGTGGCGGCATACTGTGTATAACCTAGTGGCGGGATACTGTGTATAACCTAGTGGCGGGATACTGTATATAACCTAGTGGCGAGATACTGTATATAACCTAGTGGCGGGATACTGTATATAACCTAGTGGCGGTATACTGTATATAACCTAGTGGCGGTATACTGTATACAACCTAGTGGCGGTATACTGTATACAACCTAGTGGCGGTATACTGTATACAACCTAGTGGCGGTATACTGTATACAACCTAGTGGCGGGATACTGTATACAACCTAGTGGCGGGATACTGTATACAACCTAGTGGCGGTATACTGTATACAACCTAGTGGCGGTATACTGTATATAACCTAGTGGCGGTATACTGTATATAACCTAGTGGCGGTATACTGTATATAACCTAGTGGCGGTATACTGTATATAACCTAGTGGCGGTATACTGTATACAACCTAGTGGCGGTATACTGTATACAACCTAGTGGCGGTATACTGTATACAACCTAGTGGCGGGATACTGTATACAACCTAGTGGCGGGATACTGTATACAACCTAGTGGCGGGATACTGTATATAACCTAGTGGCGGGATACTGTATATAACCTAGTGGCGGGATACTGTATATAACCTAGTGGCGGGATACTGTATATAACCTAGTGGCGGGATACTGTATATAACCTAGTGGCGGGATACTGTATATAACCTAGTGGCGGGATACTGTATATAACCTAGTGGCGGGATACTGTGTATAACCTAGTGGCGGGATACTGTGTATAACCTAGTGGCGGGATACTGTGTATAACCTAGTGGCGGGATACTGTGTATAACCTAGTGGCGGGATACTGTGTATAACCTAGTGGCGGCATACTGTGTATAACCTAGTGGCGGCATACTGTGTATAACCTAGTGGCGGCATACTGTGTATAACCTAGTGGCGGCATACTGTGTATAACCTAGTGGCGGCATACTGTGTATAACCTAGTGGCGGGATACTGTATATAACCTAGTGGCGGGATACTGTATATAACCTAGTGGCGAGATACTGTATATAACCTAGTGGCGGGATACTGTATATAACCTAGTGGCGGTATACTGTATACAACCTAGTGGCGGTATACTGTATACAACCTAGTGGCGGTATACTGTATACAACCTAGTGGCGGTATACTGTATACAACCTAGTGGCGGTATACTGTATACAACCTAGTGGCGGTATACTGTATACAACCTAGTGGCGGTATACTGTATACAACCTAGTGGCGGTATACTGTATATAACCTAGTGGCGGTATACTGTATATAACCTAGTGGCGGTATACTGTATATAACCTAGTGGCGGTATACTGTATATAACCTAGTGGCGGTATACTGTATATAACCTAGTGGCGGTATACTGTATATAACCTAGTGGCGGTATACTGTATATAACCTAGTGGCGGTATACTGTATATAACCTAGTGGCGGTATACTGTATATAACCTAGTGGCGGTATACTGTATATAACCTAGTGGCGGGATACTGTATATAACCTAGTGGCGGGATACTGTATACAACCTAGTGGCGGGATACTGTATACAACCTAGTGGCGGGATACTGTATACAACCTAGTGGCGGTATACTGTATACAACCTAGTGGCGGTATACTGTATACAACCTAGTGGCGGTATACTGTATACAACCTAGTGGCGGTATACTGTATACAACCTAGTGGCGGGATACTGTATACAACCTAGTGGCGGGATACTGTATACAACCTAGTGGCGGGATACTGTATACAACCTAGTGGCGGCATACTGTGTATAACCTAGTGGCGCCATACTGTGTATAACCTAGTGGCGGCATACTGTGTATAACCTAGTGGCGGCATACTGTGTATAACCTAGTGGCGGCATACTGTGTATAACCTAGTGGCGGCATACTGTGTATAACCTAGTGGCGGCATACTGTGTATAACCTAGTGGCGGGATACTGTATATAACCTAGTGGCGGGATACTGTATATAACCTAGTGGCGGGATACTGTATATAACCTAGTGGCGAGATACTGTATATAACCTAGTGGCGAGATACTGTATATAACCTAGTGGCGGGATACTGTATATAACCTAGTGGCGGTATACTGTATATAACCTAGTGGCGGTATACTGTATACAACCTAGTGGCGGTATACTGTATACAACCTAGTGGCGGTATACTGTATACAACCTAGTGGCGGGATACTGTATACAACCTAGTGGCGGTATACTGTATACAACCTAGTGGCGGTATACTGTATACAACCTAGTGGCGGTATACTGTATATAACCTAGTGGCGGTATACTGTATATAACCTAGTGGCGGGATACTGTATATAACCTAGTGGCGGGATACTGTATATAACCTAGTGGCGGGATACTGTATATAACCTAGTGGCGGGATACTGTGTATAACCTAGTGGCGGCATACTGTGTATAACCTAGTGGCGGCATACTGTGTATAACCTAGTGGCGGCATACTGTGTATAACCTAGTGGCGGCATACTGTGTATAACCTAGTGGCGGCATACTGTGTATAACCTAGTGGCGGCATACTGTGTATAACCTAGTGGCGGCATACTGTGTATAACCTAGTGGCGGCATACTGTGTATAACCTAGTGGCGGCATACTGTGTATAACCTAGTGGCGGCATACTGTGTATAACCTAGTGGCGGCATACTGTGTATAACCTAGTGGCGGCATACTGTGTATAACCTAGTGGCGGCATACTGTGTATAACCTAGTGGCGGGATACTGTATATAACCTAGTGGCGGGATACTGTATATAACCTAGTGGCGGGATACTGTATATAACCTAGTGGGGGGATACTGTATATAACCTAGTGGGGGGATACTGTATATAACCTAGTGGTGGGATACTGTATATAACCTAGTGGTGAAATACTGTATATAACCTAGTGGTGGGATACTGTATATAACCTAGTGGTGGGATACTGTATATAACCTAGTGGTGGGATACTGTATATAACCTAGTGGTGGGATACTGTATATAACCTAGTGGTGGGATACTGTATATAACCTAGTGGTGGGATACTGTATATAACCTAGTGGTGGGATACTGTATATAACCTAGTGGTGGTATACTGTATATAACCTAGTGGTGGGATACTGTGTATAACCTAGTGGTGGGATACTGTGTATAACCTAGTGGTTGGGATACTGTGTATAACCTAGTGGTGGGATACTGTATATAACCTAGTGGTTGGGATACTGTGTATAACCTAGTGGTGGGATACTGTATATAACCTAGTGCTGGGATACTGTATATAACCTAGTGGTGGGATACTGTATATAACCTAGTGGTGGTATACTGTATATAACCTAGTGGTGGGATACTGTATATAACCTAGTGGTGGGATACTGTATATAACCTAGTGGTGGGATACTGTATATAACCTAGTGGTGGTATACTGTATATAACCTAGTGGTGGGATACTGTATATAACCTAGTGGTGGCATACTGTGTATAACCTAGTGGTGGCATACTGTATATAACCTAGTGGTGGCATACTGTATATAACCTAGTGGTGGGATACTGTATATAACCTAGTGGTGGGATACTGTATATAACCTAGTGGTGGTATACTGTATATAACCTAGTGGTGGTATACTGTGTATAACCTAGTGGTGGCATACTGTGTATAACCTAGTGGTGGCATACTGTGTATAACCTAGTGGTGGCATACTGTATATAACCTAGTGGTGGCATACTGTATATAACCTAGTGGTGGCATACTGTATATAACCTAGTGGTGGTATACTGTATATAACCTAGTGGTGGGATACTGTATATAACCTAGTGGTGGGATACTGTATATAACCTAGTGGTGGGATACTGTATATAACCTAGTGGTGGGATACTGTATATAACCTAGTGGTGGGATACTGTATATAACCTAGTGGTGGGATACTGTATATAACCTAGTGGTGGGATACTGTATATAACCTAGTGGTGGGATACTGTATATAACCTAGTGGTGGGATACTGTATATAACCTAGTGGTGGGATACTGTATATAACCTAGTGGTGGGATACTGTGTATAACCTAGTGGTGGGATACTGTGTATAACCTAGTGGTGGGATACTGTGTATAACCTAGTGGTGGGATACTGTATATAACCTAGTGGTGGGATACTGTGTATAACCTAGTGGTGGGATACTGTGTATAACCTAGTGGTGGTATACTGTGTATAACCTAGTGGTGGGATACTGTGTATAACCTAGTAGTGGTATACTGTATATAACCTAGTGGTGGGATACTGTGTATAACCTAGTGGTGGGATACTGTGTATAACCTAGTGGTGGGATACTGTGTATAACCTAGTGGTGGGATACTGTATATAACCTAGTGGTGGGATACTGTGTATAACCTAGTGGTGGGATACTGTGTATAACCTAGTGGTGGGATACTGTGTATAACCTAGTGGTGGGATACTGTGTATAACCTAGTGGTGGGATACTGTATATAACCTAGTGGTGGGATACTGTATATAACCTAGTGGTGGGATACTGTATATAACCTAGTAGTGGTATACTGTATATAACCTAGTAGTGGTATACTGTATATAACCTAGTAGTGGGATACTGTATATAACCTAGTAGTGGGATACTGTATATAACCTAGTAGTGGGATACTGTATATAACCTAGTAGTGGGATACTGTATATAACCTAGTGGTGGGATACTGTATATAACCTAGTGGTGGTATACTGTATATAACCTAGTGGTGGGATACTGTATATAACCTAGTGGTGGTATACTGTATATAACCTAGTGGTGGTATACTGTATATAACCTAGTGGTGAAATACTGTATATAACCTAGTGGTGAAATACTGTATATAACCTAGTGGTGAGATACTGTATATAACCTAGTGGTGGGATACTGTGTATAACCTAGTGGTGGGATACTGTGTATAACCTAGTGGTGGGATACTGTGTATAACCTAGTGGTGGGATACTGTGTATAACCTAGTGGTGGGATACTGTGTATAACCTAGTGGTGGGATACTGTGTATAACCTAGTGGTGGGATACTGTATATAACCTAGTGGTGGGATACTGTATATAACCTAGTGGTGGGATACTGTATATAACCTAGTGGTGGTATACTGTGTATAACCTAGTGGTGGGATACTGTGTATAACCTAGTGGTGGGATACTGTGTATAACCTAGTGGTGGGATACTGTGTATAACCTAGTGGTGGGATACTGTGTATAACCTAGTGGTGGGATACTGTGTATAACCTAGTGGTGGGATACTGTGTATAACCTAGTGGTGGGATACTGTGTATAACCTAGTGGTGGGATACTGTGTATAACCTAGTGGTGGGATACTGTGTATAACCTAGTGGTGGGATACTGTGTATAACCTAGTGGTGGGATACTGTGTATAACCTAGTGGTGGGATACTGTGTATAACCTAGTGGTGGGATACTGTGTATAACCTAGTGGTGGGATACTGTGTATAACCTAGTGGTGGGATACTGTGTATAACCTAGTGGTGGGATACTGTGTATAACCTAGTGGTGGTATACTGTATATAACCTAGTAGTGGTATACTGTATATAACCTAGTAGTGGTATACTGTATATAACCTAGTGGTGGTATACTGTATATAACCTAGTGGTGGTATACTGTATATAACCTAGTGGTGGTATACTGTATATAACCTAGTGGTGGTATACTGTATATAACCTAGTGGTGGTATACTGTATATAACCTAGTGGTGGTATACTGTATATAACCTAGTAGTGGGATACTGTATATAACCTAGTGGTGGGATACTGTATATAACCTAGTGGTGGCATACTGTATATAACCTAGTGGTGGCATACTGTATATAACCTAGTGGTGGTATACTGTATATAACCTAGTGGTGGTATACTGTATATAACCTAGTGGTGGTATACTGTATATAACCTAGTGGTGGTATACTGTATATAACCTAGTGGTGGTATACTGTATATAACCTAGTGGTGGTATACTGTATATAACCTAGTGGTGGTATACTGTATATAACCTAGTGGTGGTATACTGTATATAACCTAGTGGTGGTATACTGTATATAACCTAGTGGTGGTATACTGTATATAACCTAGTGGTGGTATACTGTATATAACCTAGTGGTGGTATACTGTATATAACCTAGTGGTGGGATACTGTATATAACCTAGTGGCGGGATACTGTATATAACCTAGTGGCGGGATACTGTATATAACCTAGTGGCGGGATACTGTATATAACCTAGTGGCGGGATACTGTATATAACCTAGTGGCGGGATACTGTATATAACCTAGTGGCGGGATACTGTATATAACCTAGTGGCGGGATACTGTATATAACCTAGTGGCGGGATACTGTATATAACCTAGTGGCGGGATACTGTGTATAACCTAGTGGCGGGATACTGTGTATAACCTAGTGGCGGGATACTGTGTATAACCTAGTGGCGGCATACTGTGTATAACCTAGTGGCGGCATACTGTGTATAACCTAGTGGCGGCATACTGTGTATAACCTAGTGGCGGCATACTGTGTATAACCTAGTGGCGGCATACTGTGTATAACCTAGTGGCGGCATACTGTGTATAACCTAGTGGCGGCATACTGTGTATAACCTAGTGGCGGCATACTGTGTATAACCTAGTGGCGGCATACTGTGTATAACCTAGTGGCGGCATACTGTGTATAACCTAGTGGCGGCATACTGTGTATAACCTAGTGGCGGCATACTGTATATAACCTAGTGGCGGCATACTGTATATAACCTAGTGGCGGGATACTGTATATAACCTAGTGGCGGGATACTGTATATAACCTAGTGGCGGGATACTGTATATAACCTAGTGGGGGGATACTGTATATAACCTAGTGGGGGGATACTGTATATAACCTAGTGGTGGGATACTGTATATAACCTAGTGGTGAAATACTGTATATAACCTAGTGGTGGGATACTGTATATAACCTAGTGGTGGGATACTGTATATAACCTAGTGGTGGGATACTGTATATAACCTAGTGGTGGGATACTGTATATAACCTAGTGGTGGGATACTGTATATAACCTAGTGGTGGGATACTGTATATAACCTAGTGGTGGTATACTGTGTATAACCTAGTGGTGGGATACTGTGTATAACCTAGTGGTGGGATACTGTGTATAACCTAGTGGTTGGGATACTGTGTATAACCTAGTGGTGGGATACTGTATATAACCTAGTGGTTGGGATACTGTGTATAACCTAGTGGTGGGATACTGTATATAACCTAGTGGTGGGATACTGTATATAACCTAGTGGTGGGATACTGTATATAACCTAGTGGTGGGATACTGTATATAACCTAGTGGTGGTATACTGTATATAACCTAGTGGTGGCATACTGTGTATAACCTAGTGGTGGCATACTGTGTATAACCTAGTGGTGGCATACTGTGTATAACCTAGTGGTGGCATACTGTATATAACCTAGTGGTGGGATACTGTATATAACCTAGTGGTGGGATACTGTATATAACCTAGTGGTGGGATACTGTATATAACCTAGTGGTGGTATACTGTATTTAACCTAGTGGTGGTATACTGTGTATAACCTAGTGGTGGCATACTGTGTATAACCTAGTGGTGGCATACTGTGTATAACCTAGTGGTGGCATACTGTATATAACCTAGTGGTGGCATACTGTATATAACCTAGTGGTGGCATACTGTATATAACCTAGTGGTGGTATACTGTATATAACCTAGTGGTGGGATACTGTATATAACCTAGTGGTGGGATACTGTATATAACCTAGTGGTGGGATACTGTATATAACCTAGTGGTGGGATACTGTATATAACCTAGTGGTGGGATACTGTATATAACCTAGTGGTGGGATACTGTATATAACCTAGTGGTGGGATACTGTATATAACCTAGTGGTGGGATACTGTATATAACCTAGTGGTGGGATACTGTGTATAACCTAGTGGTGGGATACTGTGTATAACCTAGTGGTGGGATACTGTGTATAACCTAGTGGTGGGATACTGTGTATAACCTAGTGGTGGGATACTGTATATAACCTAGTGGTGGGATACTGTGTATAACCTAGTGGTGGGATACTGTATATAACCTAGTGGTGGGATACTGTATATAACCTAGTAGTGGTATACTGTATATAACCTAGTAGTGGTATACTGTATATAACCTAGTAGTGGGATACTGTATATAACCTAGTAGTGGGATACTGTATATAACCTAGTAGTGGGATACTGTATATAACCTAGTAGTGGGATACTGTATATAACCTAGTGGTGGTATACTGTATATAACCTAGTGGTGGGATACTGTATATAACCTAGTGGGGGTATACTGTATATAACCTAGTGGGGGTATACTGTATATAACCTAGTGGGGGTATACTGTATATAACCTAGTGGGGGTATACTGTATATAACCTAGTGGTGGGATACTGTATATAACCTAGTGGTGGGATACTGTATATAACCTAGTGGTGGGATACTGTATATAACCTAGTGGTGGGATACTGTATATAACCTAGTGGTGGGATACTGTATATAACCTAGTGGTGGGATACTGTATATAACCTAGTGGTGGGATACTGTATATAACCTAGTGGTGGGATACTGTATATAACCTAGTGGTGGGATACTGTATATAACCTAGTGGTGGGATACTGTATATAACCTAGTGGTGGGATACTGTATATAACCTAGTGGCGGGATACTGTATATAACCTAGTGGCGGCATACTGTGTATAACCTAGTGGCGGCATACTGTGTATAACCTAGTGGCGGCATACTGTGTATAACCTAGTGGCGGCATACTGTGTATAACCTAGTGGCGGCATACTGTGTATAACCTAGTGGCGGCATACTGTGTATAACCTAGTGGCGGCATACTGTGTATAACCTAGTGGCGGCATACTGTATATAACCTAGTGGCGGCATACTGTATATAACCTAGTGGCGGCATACTGTATATAACCTAGTGGCGGGATACTGTATATAACCTAGTGGCGGGATACTGTATATAACCTAGTGGCGGGATACTGTATATAACCTAGTGGCGGGATACTGTATATAACCTAGTGGCGGGATACTGTATATAACCTAGTGGTGAAATACTGTATATAACCTAGTGGTGGGATACTGTATATAACCTAGTGGTGGGATACTGTATATAACCTAGTGGTGGGATACTGTGTATAACCTAGTGGTGGGATACTGTATATAACCTAGTGGTGGGATACTGTATATAACCTAGTAGTGGTATACTGTATATAACCTAGTGGTGGAATACTGTGTATAACCTAGTGGTGGGATACTGTGTATAACCTAGTGGTGGGATACTGTATATAACCTAGTGGTGGGATACTGTATATAACCTAGTGGTGGGATACTGTATATAACCTAGTGGTGGGATACTGTATATAACCTAGTGGTGGTATACTGTGTATAACCTAGTGGTGGGATACTGTGTATAACCTAGTGGTGGGATACTGTGTATAACCTAGTGGTGGGATACTGTGTATAACCTAGTGGTGGGATACTGTATATAACCTAGTGGTGGGATACTGTATATAACCTAGTGGTGGTATACTGTATATAACCTAGTAGTGGTATACTGTATATAACCTAGTGGTGGTATACTGTATATAACCTAGTAGTGGTATACTGTATATAACCTAGTGGTGGTATACTGTATATAACCTAGTGGTGGGATACTGTATATAACCTAGTGGTGGGATACTGTATATAACCTAGTGGTGGGATACTGTATATAACCTAGTGGTGGCATACTGTATATAACCTAGTGGTGGCATACTGTATATAACCTAGTGGTGGCATACTGTATATAACCTAGTGGTGGCATACTGTATATAACCTAGTGGTGGCATACTGTATATAACCTAGTGGTGGCATACTGTATATAACCTAGTGGTGGCATACTGTATATAACCTAGTGGTGGCATACTGTATATAACCTAGTGGTGGCATACTGTATATAACCTAGTGGTGGCATACTGTATATAACCTAGTGGTGGCATACTGTGTATAACCTAGTGGTGGCATACTGTGTATAACCTAGTGGTGGCATACTGTGTATAACCTAGTGGTGGCATAATGTGTATAACCTAGTGGTGGCATACTGTGTATAACCTAGTGGTGGCATACTGTATATAACCTAGTAGTGGTATACTGTATATAACCTAGTAGTGGTATACTGTATATAACCTAGTGGTGGCATAATGTATATAACCTAGTGGTGGCATAATGTATATAACCTAGTGGTGGCATACTGTATATAACACAGTAGTGGTATACTGTATATAACACAGTAGTGGTATACTGTATATAACCTAGTGGTGGTATACTGTATATAACCTAGTGGTGGCATACTGTATATAACCTAGTGGTGGCATACTGTATATAACCTAGTGGTGGCATACTGTATATAACCTAGTGGTGGCATACTGTATATAACCTAGTGGTGGCATACTGTATATAACCTAGTGGTGGCATACTGTATATAACCTAGTGGTGGTATACTGTATATAACCTAGTGGTGGTATACTGTATATAACCTAGTGGTGGTATACTGTATATAACCTAGTGGTGGTATACTGTATATAACCTAGTGGTGGTATACTGTATATAACCTAGTGGTGGTATACTGTATATAACCTAGTGGTGGCATACTGTGTATAACCTAGTGGTGACATACTGTATATAACCTAGTGGTGGGATACTGTATATAACCTAGTAGTGGTATACTGTATATAACCTAGTAGTGGTATACTGTATATAACCTAGTAGTGGTATACTGTATATAACCTAGTAGTGGTATACTGTATATAACCTAGTAGTGGTATACTGTATATAACCTAGTAGTGGTATACTGTATATAACCTAGTAGTGGTATACTGTATATAATACAGTGGTGGTATACTGTATATAACCTAGTGGTGGTATACTGTATATAACCTAGTAGTGGTATACTGTATATAATACAGTAGTGGTATACTGTATATAACCTAGTGGTGGTATACTGTATATAACCTAGTGGTGGTATACTGTATATAACCTAGTGGTGGTATACTGTATATAATACAGTAGTGGTATACTGTATATAACCTAATGGTGGTATACTGTATATAACCTAGTGGTGGTATACTGTATATAACCTAGTGGTGGGATACTGTATATAACCTAGTGGTGGGATACTGTATATAACCTAGTGGTGGGATACTGTATATAACCTAGTGGTGGGATACTGTATATAACCTAGTGGTGGGATACTGTATATAACCTAGTGGTGGGATACTGTATATAACCTAGTGGTGGCATACTGTATATAACCTAGTGGTGGCATACTGTATATAACCTAGTGGTGGCATACTGTATATAACCTAGTGGTGGTATACTGTATATAACCTAGTGGTGGTATACTGTATATAACCTAGTGGTGGTATACTGTATATAACCTAGTGGTGGTATACTGTATATAACCTAGTGGTGGTATACTGTATATAACCTAGTGGTGGTATACTGTATATAACCTAGTGGTGGTATACTGTATATAACCTAGTGGTGGCATACTGTGTATAACCTAGTGGTGGTATACTGTATATAACCTAGTGGTGGGATACTGTATATAACCTAGTAGTGGTATACTGTATATAACCTAGTAGTGGTATACTGTATATAACCTAGTAGTGGTATACTGTATATAACCTAGTAGTGGTATACTGTATATAACCTAGTAGTGGTATACTGTATATAACCTAGTAGTGGTATACTGTATATAACCTAGTAGTGGTATACTGTATATAACCTAGTAGTGGTATACTGTATATAATACAGTGGTGGTATACTGTATATAACCTAGTGGTGGTATACTGTATATAACCTAGTAGTGATATACTGTATATAATACAGTAGTGGTATACTGTATATAACCTAGTGGTGGTATACTGTATATAACCTAGTGGTGGTATACTGTATATAACCTAGTGGTGGTATACTGTATATAATACAGTAGTGGTATACTGTATATAACCTAATGGTGGTATACTGTATATAACCTAGTGGTGGTATACTGTATATAACCTAGTGGTGGTATACTGTATATAACCTAGTGGTGGGATACTGTATATAACCTAGTGGTGGTATACTGTATATAACCTAGTGGTGGTATACTGTATATAACCTAGTGGTGGTATACTGTATATAACCTAGTGGTGATATACTGTATATAACCTAGTGGTGATATACTGTATATAACCTAGTGGTGGTATACTGTATATAACCTAGTGGTGGTATACTGTATATAACCTAGTGGTGGGATACTGTATATAACCTAGTGGTGGGATACTGTATATAACCTAGTGGTGGTATACTGTATATAACCTAGTGGTGGGATACTGTATATAACCTAGTGGTGGGATACTGTATATAACCTAGTGGTGGGATACTGTATATAACCTAGTGGTGGGATACTGTATATAACCTAGTGGTGGCATACTGTATATAACCTAGTGGTGGCATACTGTATATAACCTAGTGGTGGCATACTGTATATAACCTAGTGGTGGCATACTGTATATAACCTAGTGGTGGCATACTGTATATAACCTAGTGGTGGCATACTGTATATAACCTAGTGGTGGCATACTGTATATAACCTAGTGGTGGCATACTGGATATAACCTAGTGGTGGTATACTGTATATAACCTAGTAGTGGTATACTGTATATAACCTAGTGGTGGTATACTGTATATAACCTAGTGGTGGCATAATGTATATAACCTAGTGGTGGCATAATGTATATAACCTAGTGGTGGCATAATGTATATAACCTAGTGGTGGCATACTGTATATAACACAGTAGTGGTATACTGTATATAACCTAGTGGTGGTATACTGTATATAACCTAATGGTGGTATACTGTATATAACCTAGTGGTGGTATACTGTATATAACCTAGTGGTGGGATACTGTATATAACCTAGTGGTGGGATACTGTATATAACCTAGTGGTGGTATACTGTATATAACCTAGTGGTGGTATACTGTATATAACCTAGTGGTGGTATACTGTATATAACCTAGTGGTGGTATACTGTATATAACCTAGTGGTGGTATACTGTATATAACCTAGTGGTGGTATACTGTATATAACCTAGTGGTGGTATACTGTATATAACCTAGTGGTGGTATACTGTATATAACCTAGTGGTGGTATACTGTATATAACCTAGTGGTGGTATACTGTATATAACCTATTGGTGGTATACTGTATATAACCTAGTGGTGGTATACTGTATATAACCTAGTGGTGATATACTGTATATAATACAGTAGTGGTATATGGTACTGTATACATTAGATGATACCTACAGTACTGGAATATGGGGTGGGAGGTCATTCTCTTCACATTGTTCAGGTTCCTCTTCATAATCTGAAAAACAACATTCAAATAACCTAATACATCAAACTTCATTTGAAACCTCAGTCTTTAAAACATTCAGTCAATACACAGTGCTGCTCTACACTACGGACTTCAGTACTCAACTAGGACACTTCTTTGAACTGAAACAGCTCTGATGAAGGCCAGCAGGCCGATACGTCAGCTTCATACACTGAAGTGATACTGGCCAGAGCAGTGTGCAGGTCTTTCTTTTAGTTCATTAAAACTACTCTACAACATTTCACTCTAAAGGGGATTCATCATCTGAACTAGAACCTAGTTTACACATACAGTATAAGCCAATGACACTGAAGGACAGTATGTCTTTCCATACAGTCTGGCCTAACCAAGACTCACCACCTAGACTAGGACATATTTATACTTCTGCTACAAGGCAACAGTACTCCATATTGACTGTAGCATGAAGAATTATCACTTGAACGGGGACATATTTGAGAAGTGGGTGATGCGGTGACGCAGGCCTGTACCTTGGGCAGCCGAGGAGACGCTGTGAGAGCTGGGTATCTGTGTGTTGATACTCTCCCATCTCTCTCATACAAACACACACACTGCCTATCTCTGGTAACATAGACTCATCTAGCAGCCTGTTTAGTCCTCAACTCTCTGTCTGTTTGGCCTGAGAAAGATAAACAAGTGTCAATATTCACTGGACTGACTAGGTCCAGCTAGCGGGCCTCAGTTCGGACACAGCGAGCGAGGAATAGGGTGACACAATGACGTCTAACGTTAAAAGAAGAACGTTTGCCTGCTTGCTTTAAACCGTACTGTCTTACAGTACTCTGATGAGTTCTGCTGCACATATTTCCTATGACACCAGAGCAGTGTGGGGAGAGACGATAGGTTTTCATAATAAACAGACAGGACCTTGAGTTTAGAGTGGTGAGCTGTGAGCCAGACAGTACTCAGGAGTGAAACCTCCGTCCTAGCCTGTGTCCCTCTACAGGCCAGACTACTACCTCTCTCACTGGACTACACTGCACTGACAAGTTCAAAGTAAATGGAAAGTATGAAAGGAGATACTGTACCTTTCAACTGAAATGTCAAAAGTTTGGGGTCACTTAGAAATGTCCTTGTTTTTGAAAGAAACATTTTTTTTTGTCCATTAAAATAACATCAAATTGATCAGTAATACAGTGTAGTCATTGTTAATGTTGTAAATGACTATTATAGCTGGAAAAGGCAGATTTTTATGGAATATCTACATAGGCATACAGAGGCCCATTATCAGCAACCATCACTCCTGTGTTCCAATGGCATGTTGTTTTAGCCAATCCAAGTTTATCATTTTAAAAGGCTAATTGATCATTAGAAAACCATTTTGCAATTATGTTAGCATAGCTGAAAACTGTTGTTCTAATTAAAGAAGCAATAAAACTGGCCTCCTCACATTAGTGCTGCCTTTGATACCATCGATCACCACATTCTTTTGGAGAGATTGGAAACACAAATTGGTCTACACGGACAAGTTCTGGCCTGGTTTAGATCTTATCTGTCGGAAAGATATCAGTTTGTCTCTGTGAATGGTTTGTCCTCTGACAAATCAACTGTACATTTCGGTGTTCCTCAAGGTTCCGTTTTAGGACCACTATTGTTTTCACTATATATTTTACCTGTTGGGGATGTCATTCGAAAACATAATGTTAACATTCACTGCTATGCGGATGACACACAGCTGTACATTTCAATGAAACATGGTGAAGCCCCAAAATTGCCCTCGCTAGAAGCCTGTGTTTCAGACATAAGGAAGTGGATGGCTGAAAACGTTCTACTTTTAAACTCGGACAAAACAGAGATGCTTGTTCTAGGTCCTAGGAAACAAAGAGATCTTCTGTTGAATCTGACAATTAATCTTGATGGTTGTAAAGTCGTCTCAAATAAAACTGTGAAGGACCTCGGCGTTACTCTGGACCCTGATCTCTCTTTTGACGAACATATCAAGACAGCTTTTTTCCATCTAGGTAACATTGCAAAAATCAGAAATGTTCTGTCCAAAAATGATGCAGAAAAATTCATCCATGCTTTTGTTACTTCTAGGTTAGACTACTGCAATGCTCTACTTTCCGGCTACCCGGATAGAGCACTAAATACATTTCAGTTAGTGCTAAATACGGCTGCTAGAATCCTGACTAGAACCCCCCCAAAAATGTATCATATTACTCCAGTGCTAGCCTCCCTACACTGGCTTCCTGTTAAGGCAAGGGCTAATTTCAAGGTTTTACTGCTAAACTATAAAGCGTTACATGGGCTTGCTCCTACCTATCTTTCCGAGTTGGTCCTGCCGTACATACCTACACGTACGCTACGGTCACAAGACGCAGGCCTCCTAATTGTCCCTAGCATTTCTAAGCAAACAGCTGGAGGCAGGGCTTTCTCCTATAGATCTCCATTTTTATGTAATGGTCTGCCTACCCATGTGAGACACACAGACTTGGTCCCAACCTTTAAGTCTTTACTGAAGACTTATCTCTTCAGTGGGTCATATGATTGAGTGTAGTCAGGCCCAGGAGTGTGAAGGTGAACGGAAAGGCTCTGGAGCAACGAACCGCCCTTGCTGTCTCTGCCTGGCCGGTTCCCCTCTCTCCACTGGGATTCTCTGCCTCTAACCCTATTACAGGGGCTGAGTCACTGGCTTACTGGTGCTTTTTCATGCCGTCCCTAGGAGGGGTGCGTCGAGTCACTGACGTGATCTTCCTGTCTGGGTTGGCGCCCCCCCTTGGGTTGTGCCGTGGCGGAGATCTTTGTGGGGTATACTCGGCCTCGTCTCAGGATGGTAAGTTGGTGGTTGAAGATATCCGCCACGGCACAACCCAAGATATGTCGGGGGGCTAAGGTCAGTCTGTTATATCTGGAGTACTTCTCCTGTCTTATCTGGTGTCCTGTGTGAATTTAAGTATGCTCTCTCTAATTCTCTCTTTCTTTCTCTCTCTCGGAGGACCTGAGCCCTAGGACCATGCCTCAGGACGACCTGACATGATGACTCGTTGCTGTCCCCAGTCCACCTGGCCGTGCTGCTGCTCCAGTTTCAACTGTTCTGCCTGCGGCTATGGAACCCTGACCTGTTCACCGGACGTGCTACCTGTCCCAGACCTGCTGTTTTCAACTCTCTGGAGACCGCTGGAGCGGTAGAGATACTCTTAATGATCAGCTATGAAAAGCCAACTGACATTTACTCCTGAGGTGCTGACTTGCTGCACCCTCGACAACTACTGTGATTATTATTATTTAACCATGCTGGTCATTTATGAACATTTGAACATCTTGGCCATGTTCTATTATAATCTCCACCCGGTACAGCCAGAAGAGGAATGGCCACCCCTTATAGCCTGGTTCCTCTCTAGGTTTCTTCCTAGGTTTTGGCCTTTCTAGGAAGTTTTTCCTAGCCACCGTGCTTCTACACCTGCATTGCTTGCTGTTTGGGGTTTTAGGCTGGGTTTCTGTACAGCACTTTGAGATATCAGCTGATGTACGAATTTCTCCCATGGAATAGCCTTAATTTCTCAGAACAAGAATATACTGACGAGTTTCAGAAGAAAGTCCTTTGTTTCTGGACATTTTTAGCCTGTAATCAAACCCACACATGCCGATGCTCCACATACTCAACTAGTCTAAAGAAGGCCAGTTTTATTGCTTCTTTAATCAGAACAACAGTTTTCAGCTGTGCTAACATAATTGCAAAATGGTTTTCTAATGATCAATTAGTATTTTAAAATGATAAATTTGGATTAGCTAACACAACGTGCCATTGGAACACAGGAGTGATGGTTGCTGATAATGGGCCTCTGTACGCCTGTGTAGATATTCCCCCAACAATCTGCCGTTTCCAGCTACAATAGTCATTTACAACATTAACAATGTCGACACTGTATTTCTGATCAATTTGATGTTATTTTAATGGACAAAAAATTGGCTTTTCTTTCAAAAACAAGGAAATGTTTAAGTGGCCCCAAACTTTTGAACAGTAGTGTATATATATATATATATATAAACACATACTGTATGTGTGTGTGTGTGTGTGTGTGTGTGTGTGTGTGTGTGTGTGTGTGTGTGTGTGTGTGTGTGTGTGTGTGTGTGTGTGTGTATACTATGCATCTGTGTATGTGTGAGTGAGTGGAGGATGTTTTGTGTGTGTATGTGTGTGAGTGAGTGAGTGAGTGAGTGAGTGAGTGTATGTGAGTGAGTGAGTGAGTGAGTGAGTGAGTGAGTGTGTGTGTGAGTGAGAGAGTGAATGGAGGATGTTTGTGTGTCGTACCACACTAGCTCCCATGCTGGTCTGCCCACTCCCCAGCCAGGGCATGGATGCAGAGGCTGCCATGTCTTTGGGGTTGAAGTGGGACGGGGTAGAGGAGGCCTGGGCAACGTTAGTGTGGGAAGAACGGTAGTCCACGTCATCAGAACTGAGGAGAGAAAGAAGTCCAACACAATGTGTGTGTGTGTGTGTGTGTGTATATGTGTGTGTGTATGTGTGTGTGTGTGTGTAACATAGTGTACTGACCTGTGTGACTCCTTGTCAAAGTCCTCTCCTATCCAGGTGTAGGGCTGAGCAGCTAACAGAGTGGACACATCAACCTCCTGCACGTCGTGAGTGGACGCCAGCACTATCTCATTGGTGTTAGCCTGGAGGGGGGAGGGAGAGAAGAGGGGAGGAGGGGACGAGGGAGAGAAGAGGGAGGACGGGACGAGGGAGGGAGAGAAGAGAAGAGAGGCCAGTAAATGTATACCACATAATCTGAATGAGTAGAAGAGACATTCCAACAGAAACATTTAGATGTGGTGTACTGTGTGCTAACCCCCCTAAGGCCGATGTCCACGCCCATGTGGAAATCTATTTAGCATAATACACAAATCCATCAGTTTAAGTTAGAGATATCATTTTTTTTGCATTGGATGTGTCCACCGCATCCACCTATGTAACACTTCCGCATTTGGGGTGAAAGGTGACAGAGTTAGAGCAGTATTTGTCAGACCATTAGACATCCGAAAATCGGTATTCTCACAAAATCGTCTGGAGCGACGGAACGGTTTGGCCTAAAAATCTCTTTACGGAGGAGACTCTCAGGAACACGATGGTGCTCTCCGTTTTGCTCTACGTCCCCCACAAGCGTGTTGGAACTGGTCTGAAGCCGTAACTGCCGATCTGCCAACTTCTGTCTGTAGGGTCCCAACAGTTTGGGCTAAACACTGATCTGTGTAAAGGTGAGACTCTCAGGAACACGTATATATGGTATGTTCTGCTCTAGGACGTCCACAGGTCTCACAAGTCCAGTCTGAAAGTCCCCCGGTACCAGTTTAAAATCATTTATGGAAGTATATTTGGAGATTTAGATTGATTTAGTGACAAAAATAAGGGATTAAATCAATGTAAAAAAAGTATAAAATTAGACAGGGCTTAGACTGTTATATGTTAACTGGTGGCCTTATTGGCCAGTCTAATGGAATCCACTCTACTCATTCATCTCTATGGTGTCGAAGTCTAAAACCTGACGAACATGGCACCTGAATGTCAAACTACATCAAATGGGAAAGCTTTGTGTGTGTGTGTGTCTTTGTGCACTGCAGATGTCTCTCACCCTGTTGATGGCGAAGGCCATGATGATGTCAGACTCCTTGTGGATGATCTTAGCATTCCTTCCTGGGTAGCCCAAGTCTCCCTCCACCTGGAACACATTATCACAGCACCCGCCATCATTTAGTACACCTGGTACATCCATACTGTACACAGACACACAATATCTTAGCATATACACCTGTTACATACACACACACAGCCACACGCTATCACAGCACCCCTACACTGACACACAGCCACACGCCATCACAACACCCCTACACTGACACACAGCCACACGCCATCACAACACCCATACACTGACACACAGCCACACGCCATCACAACACCCATACACTGACACACAGCCACACGCCATCACAACACCCATACACTGACACACAGCCACACGCCATCACAACACCCCTACACTGACACACAGCCACACGCCACCACCCATACACTGACACACAACCACACACTATCACAACACCCCTAAACTGACACACAGCCACACGCCATCACAACACCCCTACACTGAAACACAGCCACACGCCATCACAACACCCCTACACTAACACACAGCCACACGCCATCACAACACCCCTACACTGACACACAGCCACACGCCATCACAACACCCCTACACTGACACACAGCCACACGCCACCACCCATACACTGACACACAACCACACAACACCCCTACACTGACACACAGCCACACGCCATCACAACACCCCTACACTGAAACACAGCCACACGCCATCACAACACCCCTACACTGACACACAACACCCCTACACTGACACACAGCCACACGCCATCACAACATCCCTACACTGAAACACAGCCACACGCCATCACAACACCCCTACACTGACACACAGCCACACGCCATCACAACACCCCTACACTGACACACAGCCACACGCCATCACAACACCCCTACACTGAAACACAGCCACACGCCATCACAACACCCCTACACTGACACACAGCCACACGCCATCACAACACCCCTACACTGACACACAGCCACACGCCATCACAACACCCCTACACTAACACACAGCCACACGCCATCACAACACCCCTACACTGACACACAGCCACACGCCATCACAACACCCCTACACTGACACACAGCCACACGCCATCACAACACCCATACACTGACACACAGCCACACGCCATCACAACACCCCTACACTGAAACACAGCCACACGCCATCACAACACCCCTACACTGAAACACAGCCACACGCCATCACAACACCCCTACACTAACACACAGCCACACGCCATCACAACACCCCTACACTGACACACAGCCACACGCCATCACAACACCCCTACACTGACACACAGCCACCACAACACCCATACACTGACACACAGCCACACGCCATCACAACACCCCTACACTGACACACAGCCACACGCCATCACAACACCCCTACACTGACACACAGCCACACGCCACCACCCATACACTGACACACAACCACACAACACCCCTACACTGACACACAGCCACACGCCATCACAACACCCCTACACTGAAACACAGCCACACGCCATCACAACACCCCTACACTGACACACAACCACACAACACCCCTACACTGACACACAGCCACACGCCACCCCCCATACACTGACACACAACATCACAACACCCCTGCACTGACACACAGCCACACGCCATCACAACATCCCTACACTGAAACACAGCCACACGCCATCACAACACCCCTACACTGACACACAGCCACACGCCATCACAACACCCCTACACTGACACACAGCCACACGCCATCACAACACCCCTACACTGACACACAGCCACACGCATCACAACACCCCTACACTGACACACAGCCACACGCCACCCCCCATACACTGACACACAACATCACAACACCCCTACACTGAAACACAGCCACACGCCATCACAACACCCCTACACTGACACACAGCCAAACGCCATCACAACACCCCTACACTGACACACAGCCACACGCCATCACAACACCCATACACTGACACACAGCCAAACGCCATCACAACACCCCTACACTGACACACAGCCACACGCCACCCCCCATACACAGCCACACGCCATCACAACACCCATACACTGACACACAGCCACACACCATCACAACACCCCTACACTGACACACAGCCACACGCCATCACAACACCCCTACACTGACACACAGCCACACGCCACCACACCACCCATACACTGACACACAGCCACACACCATCACAACACCCCTACACTGACACACAGCCACACGCCATCACAGCACCCCTACACTGACACACAACCACACGCTATCACAACACCCATACACTGACACACAGCCACACGCCATCACAACACCCCTACACTGACACACAGCCACACGCAGCAATGACACAGTGAGCACTCAGTGAGAACATGCAGGTCCACGTGACACCTCTCTGTCAGAGCTGGAAGAGGAGCTGGAATAAGTCATTATTACAGAGGGGGATGATAGTATTGAGGAAGAGATGAAGAGGAGCTGGAATAAGTCATTATTACAGAGGGGGATGATAGAATTGAGGAAGAGATGAAGAGGAGCTGGAATAAGTCATTATTACAGAGGGGGATGATAGAATTGAGGAAGAGATGAAGAGGAAGAATGGGTCCAGCAGCAGAAGAATGACAGACTTTAGGCCCAGCTATAGAAGGAATGACCAGACAGAGACAGACCGTGTGTTAGTGGTGAGGTGAAACATGATTTCTGGAAAACCCTAGTAGTGTTGGGTTAGTGAGTAGTAATGGTGAGGTGAAGCTCTGGAAAACCCTGGTAGTGTTGGGTTAGTGAGTAGTAATGGTGAGGTGAAGCTCTGGAAAACCCTGGTAGTGTTGGGTTAGTGAGTAGTAATGGTGAGGTGAAGCTCTGGAAAACCCTGGTAGTGGTGGGTTAGTGAGTAGTAATGGTGTGGTGAAACATGATTTCTGGAAAACCCTAGTAGTGTTGGGTTAGTGAGTAGTAATGGTGAGGTGTAGCTCTGGAAAACCCTGGTAGTGTTGGGTTAGTGAGTAGTAATGGTGAGGTGTAGCTCTGGAAACCCCTGGTAGTGTTGGGTTAGTGAGTAGTAATGGTGAGGTGTAGCTCTGGAAACCCCTGGTAGTGTTGGGTTAGTGAGTAGTAATGGTGAGGTGTAGCTCTGGAAACCCCTGGTAGTGTTGGGTTAGTGAGTAGTAATGGTGAGGTGTAGCTCTGGAAAACCCTGGTAGTGTTGGGTTAGTGAGTAGTAATGGTGAGGTGTAGCTCTGGTAAACCCTGGTAGTGTTGGGTTAGTGAGTAGTAATGGTGAGGTGAAGTTCTGGAAAACCCTAGTAGTGTTGGGTTAGTGAGTAGTAATGGTGAGGTGAAGCTCTGGAAAACCCTGGTAGTGTTGGGTTAGTGAGTAGTAATGGTGAAGTGTAGCTCTGGAAAACCCTGGTAGTGTTGGGTTAGTGAGTAGTAATGGTGAGGTGTAGCTCTGGAAAACCCTAGTAGTGTTGGGTTAGTGAGTAGTAATGGTGAGGTGAAGCTCTGGAAAACCCTGGTAGTGTTGGGTTAGTGAGTAGTAATGGTGAAGTGTAGCTCTGGAAAACCCTGGTAGTGTTGGGTTAGTGAGTAGTAATGGTGAGGTGTAGCTCTGGAAAACCCTAGTAGTGTTGGGTTAGTGAGTAGTAATGGTGAGGTGAAGCTCTGGAAAACCCTGGTAGTGTTGGGTTAGTGAGTAGTAATGGTGAGGTGTAGCTCTGGAAAACCCTGGTAGTGTTGGGTTAGTGAGTAGTAATGGTGAGGTGAAGCATGCCAAGCGGTGATTAGGAGACTTTCACAGTCCTGAGCAGCTACCAGTTCATACTGTACAGACAGACACCTTGATACTACCTTGTTGGACCTGAGAGCTCCAGATACACAGTTTGGGCTGAGGAGATCCATATAGCCTTCAACACACTACACAACACACAAAACACACATGCACAAAACAAACAAAACAGAAAATGAAGAAAACAAAAATGAAAGGGTTGTCTGGATGGTAGATACACGCAGCCACACACACAGTCAGTGTGTCAATACGTGGATGAGGCAAAGGCTTCTCCCAACCCAAACAATGTCCTATCACATGGTAACAGAGTGGAGTGCTGGGGAGACAGGAGACCTCTCTCTCAATGCAATGGCAGTGGGTGGAGGGGAGGGTGGGGCACGGTCTCAACACCAAAGTCTAAATAAACACACCTTAAAGAGTCTAGTTACTGGAAGTCAGCTATAAGGTTCCTCTTCAGTTTGAAATCTCATCTTTACCTTTCTACTCAAATCTCAACAAAGCAGGATCTATGTATGTGCTTAGAATTTAGTTTAGAAAGGAGATGCTCCATATAATATGTCTGTCTGTGTTAGTGGATGTCTGCAGACATGATAATGAACAGTTTAATAATACTAATAATAGAGGTGATGATAGTAGTAGTGATGGTGTGCAGACATCACAGAATTCTCTGTTCTTGATTACACAATACAAGGCCGTCAAAACCATAATAATAACAACAGAAGTGTGTGTGTGTGTGTGTGTGTGTGTGTGTGTGTGTGTGTGTGTGTGTGTGTGTGTGTGTGTGTGTGTGATATACACTACTCTTCAGAAGTTAAATTAACTGGGCCATAATGTACAAAATAAATTATGGACCTTACTCAAAATACAGGATATATAAAATATAAATCAATTCAATTTGGGGTTTGAAGAACTATTGTTGTGAAGATGATTCTAAGGACACATCCAGACAGATGATGTTGGAGTGCTGGAGGAGGTAACACTATGTAAAACCTGTTTCTCACTAGTTACCTGCTATGTACTCATTAACACGTTAGGTGACATACTGACACCTTTCTGAATACACTTAATTAATCATTAACAAGTTAGGTGCTATAATGACAACTTTCTGAATCCACCTTGAAACATATGACCATTTGACTTGTTTAATGTGTAAGTAATAACTAGGTAAATGAAGGACGCCTGATGTATGAGACCAGACATGCTGTAGGGGAAGTGGAGGGACAGACAGACACAGATTGTACCAGGGGTCCAGTTTAGCTCGTTACCTCGCTCTGCTTCCTCTTCTTAGTGAAGACATAGCGAATCAGAGTCTCCTGAAGAACTTCCTGTTTCACCAGGTAGTGCCAGAGACGCCTCGCAGGAAACGAAATGTGGTTCTTATTCCTGGAACACGAGACACACACACAGAAACATGTGAGAACATGTGTGTGTGTGTGTGTGTGTGTGTAGACTATGTTCTGTGTGTGTAGTCTATGTTCTCTGTGTGTGTGTGTAGGCTATGTTCTGTGTGTGTGTAGTCTATGTTCTGCGTGTGTGTGTGTGTAGTCTATGTTCTGTGTGTGTGTGTGTGTAGTCTATGTATCTGTGTAGTCTATGTATCTGTGTAGTCTATGTATCTGTGTAGTCTATGTATCTGTGTGTGTGAATAATACCCACTTGAAAGGTGTGTTGTCAGGCTCCAGCATGGCCTTGTGTCTCAGTATGGCGGGCCCCCCTCCTGTGCTGAGGTCAGTGGGGTAGGTGTTGATGTAGTTGGGAGGAGGACCATCAAACTTGTTCATCCTCTCCTGGAGTATGGTCTCCCAGTTCTCTAGTGTCTTCAGCACAGCATTCCCCAGAGGAGACGTCACCGGCAGGTCTGATGGAGGGAGGAGAGGACGATAACAGATAGAAAAACTGTTTTGGTTGCGCCGCTCTAGAGAGTGAGTGAGAGAGTGAGTGAATGAGTGAGTGAGTGAGTGTGTTGAATATTTTCCCGGTATATTACAATTGTTCCATCCACAGAATAATTCATTTTACTCCCGGGATACCCGGAATATCCCGCCAAAACTGGAAGTGTCATTCAAAAGCATTATAAAGTATAGAAATAGGCCTGTCTGGATGTGATTAGAGCTTTGATCCAAAATTAAACTCTGATGCTACCTGAGCCTGACGAGCCCTACATTAAAGACATTTACTGCCAGAGCCAGAGCCAGGACAGCGGAGTCAATCACCACCTTCCGGAGACACCTGAAACCCCACCTCTTTAAGGAATACCTAAGATAGGATAAAGTAATCCTTCTGACCCCCCCCTTACAAGATTTAGATGCACTATTGTAAAGTGGCTGTTCCACTGGATGTCATAAGGTGAATGCACCAATTTGTAAGTCGCTCTGGATAAGAGCGTCTGCTAAATGACTTAAATGTAAGTGTAAATGTACTGAGCCCTACATTAAAGACATTTACTGAGCCCAACATTAAAGACATTTACTGAGCCCTACATTAAAGACATTTACTGAGCCCTACATAAAAGACATTTACTGAGCCCTACATAAAATACATTTATTGAGCCCTACATAAAAGACATTTACTGAGCCCTACATAAAAGACATTTACTGAGCCCTACATAAAAGACATTTACTGAGCCCTACATAAAATACATTTATTGAGCCCAAGCCCAAAAAAGCCCAAATGATGGTGCCCTTATCCAATACATATATGATATAGTCTACTGCACATTATACACGACAGAAAAACATAAAAGCCCATAGATGTAGCTAGCTATATGCTCTCTTGGCTAAATAAATGAAACTAGCTCCAGTAGGCAAATATTTTTGAGTGTGGACTGTATTACTGTACTGTATTGTATTATACTGTATTACTGGAATTAGGATAGAAATGATAAAGCAGGGAAACATCATGTGATTCTAGTGCAGCACATGCCGCCTACAAAGTTACAAGTACAGGCTAGCAAATTAGATTTTAATTCTGAAATTGAATAGGGCCTATTTGTATAATTAGTCAGCTGACCTTTCATAATATTTCCCCTAATGTTACTAGCCTACCTCCTCTTCCTCGATTGTTGCTTCAATCCTTCCTCTCTTTCAACAGTTAAATGAAATAAGTTGTTGTCCTTATCTTCATCATTCTAAAGACATCATTGAGTAATATAGGACCAGAATTAGATGCAGGAGGCTTTCATTTCTCTTCATGAAGATTGAATGGTTATGGGTCTGAATAAATAACTGCTATAACCCACCGCCATCATGAGTTCACTCTTCTTTCAAACTACCTGTGAGTTCTATTGGCTGCTGTATTTAACATTCAGCAAACAAGAGTTAGCGTCCCTCTTCTAACAGTCTATTGGTATAAGAAATGCTAAAATATAATAATGTCCAGCAAACTGCTCTAGTGTAGCTTTTCCTGCATGGGACTCCAAGAGCTGAGGAGCGTTATTTAAGGAGAGGCCAGCGGAGCACAGGTGTGTGCGTATTGAGCAAGAGACAAGAGGCTATAAATTACAAGCTTATTATGCATAACCCATCATTCATTAGCTAAATATAAGACTAATACCTCATTGAATGTATTACCTGAAAGAGGTAGGCTATGACATCTATATACAGGGCTATATATCAATCTAGAACAGGATGATCTATTTTGGATGCAATTTGAATGGAGTTGATGGAGAGAGAGAAAGACTGCGAGAGAGCTCCCGCGTGATAGGCTGTTTTAAAACTCTGCAGCTACAATAAAAAATATATATCTTTACAATTAAGAAATAAGGTGACCCCTGAAAGCCAAATGGAGTTGTGTATATTAGACAACACTTGGTTTTATATTACTGTAATATAGACTATGCTGCAGAAAATACAGGCCTTCCTGTCACAAGAAAACAAGTTACCATGAGATGATAAGTCTACATGCATTATGAACTGTCCCCACCCCGAGACGGGCTGTCTGTCCCCACCCCGAGACGGGCTGTCTGTCCCCACCCCGAGACGGGCTGTCTGTCCCCACCCCGAGACGGGCTGTCTGTCCCCACCCCGAGACGGGCTGTCTGTCCCCACCCAGAGACGGGCTGTCTGTCCCCACCCCGAGACGGGCTGTCTGTCCCCACCCAGAGACGGGCTGTCTGTCCCCACCCAGAGACGGGCTGTCTGTCCCCACCCAGAGACGGGCTGTCTGTCCCCACCCAGAGACGGGCTGTCTGTCCCCACCCAGAGACGGGCTGTCTGTCCCCACCCAGAGACGGGCTGTCTGTCCCCACCCAGAGACGGGCTGTCTGTCCCCACCCAGAGACGGGCTGTCTGTCCCCACCCAGAGACGGGCTGTCTGTCCCCACCCAGAGACGGGCTGTCTGTCCCCACCCAGAGACGGGCTGTCTGTCCCCACCCAGAGACGGGCTGTCTGTCCCCACCCAGAGACGGGCTGTCTGTCCCCACCCAGAGACGGGCTGTCTGTCCCCACCCAGAGACGGGCTGTCTGTCCCCACCCAGAGACGGGCTGTCTGTCCCCACCCAGAGACGGGCTGTCTGTCCCCACCCAGAGACGGGCTGTCTGTCCCCACCCAGAGACGGGCTGTCTGTCCCCACCCAGAGACGGGCTGTCTGTCCCCACCCAGAGACGGGCTGTCTGTCCCCACCCAGAGACGGGCTGTCTGTCCCCACCCAGAGACGGGCTGTCTGTCCCCACCCAGAGACGGGCTGTCTGTCCCCACCCTGAGACGGGCTGTCTGTCCCCACCCTGAGACGGGCTGTCTGTCCCCACCCTGAGACGGGCTGTCTGTCCCCACCCTGAGACGGGCTGTCTGTCCCCACCCTGAGACGGGCTGTCTGTCCCCACCCTGAGACGGGCTGTCTGTCCCCACCCTGAGACGGGCTGTCTGTCCCCACCCTGAGACGGGCTGTCTGTCCCCACCCTGAGACGGGCTGTCTGTCCCCACCCTGAGACGGGCTGTCTGTCCCCACCCTGAGACGGGCTGTCTGTCCCCACCCTGAGACGGGCTGTCTGTCCCCACCCTGAGACGGGCTGTCTGTCCCCACCCTGAGACGGGCTGTCTGTCCCCACCCTGAGACGGGCTGTCTGTCCCCACCCTGAGACGGGCTGTCTGTCCCCACCCAGAGACGGGCTGTCTGTCCCCACCCAGAGACGGGCTGTCTGTCCCCACCCAGAGACGGGCTGTCTGTCCCCACCCAGAGACGGGCTGTCTGTCCCCACCCAGAGACGGGCTGTCTGTCCCCACCCAGAGACGGGCTGTCTGTCCCCACCCAGAGACGGGCTGTCTGTCCCCACCCAGAGACGGGCTGTCTGTCCCCACCCAGAGACGGGCTGTCTGTCCCCACCCAGAGACGGGCTGTCTGTCCCCACCCAGAGACGGGCTGTCTGTCCCCACCCAGAGACGGGCTGTCTGTCCCCACCCAGAGACGGGCTGTCTGTCCCCACCCAGAGACGGGCTGTCTGTCCCCACCCAGAGACGGGCTGTCTGTCCCCACCCAGAGACGGGCTGTCTGTCCCCACCCAGAGACGGGCTGTCTGTCCCCACCCAGAGACGGGCTGTCTGTCCCCACCCAGAGACGGGCTGTCTGTCCCCACCCAGAGACGGGCTGTCTGTCCCCACCCAGAGACGGGCTGTCTGTCCCCACCCAGAGACGGGCTGTCTGTCCCCACCCTGAGACGGGCTGTCTGTCCCCACCCTGAGACGGGCTGTCTGTCCCCACCCTGAGACGGGCTGTCTGTCCCCACCCTGAGACGGGCTGTCTGTCCCCACCCTGAGACGGGCTGTCTGTCCCCACCCTGAGACGGGCTGTCTGTCCCCACCCTGAGACGGGCTGTCTGTCCCCACCCTGAGACGGGCTGTCTGTCCCCACCCTGAGACGGGCTGTCTGTCCCCACCCTGAGACGGGCTGTCTGTCCCCACCCTGAGACGGGCTGTCTGTCCCCACCCTGAGACGGGCTGTCTGTCCCCACCCTGAGACGGGCTGTCTGTCCCCACCCTGAGACGGGCTGTCTGTCCCCACCCTGAGACGGGCTGTCTGTCCCCACCCTGAGACGGGCTGTCTGTCCCCACCCTGAGACGGGCTGTCTGTCCCCACCCTGAGACGGGCTGTCTGTCCCCACCCTGAGACGGGCTGTCTGTCCCCACCCTGAGACGGGCTGTCTGTCCCCACCCTGAGACGGGCTGTCTGTCCCCACCCTGAGACGGGCTGTCTGTCCCCACCCTGAGTGTTGATGATTCATTATGATGAGGCCATAGAGAAGACCGATTTAGACATCACATATAATTTAACATTTCCATTTCACTCCTTGCTGTTCATATAAATAATTTATTATCATTTACCGGTTTCTCGCAGTTATTTATCCCGGGAAATGGAGTGGTTTTGGGCAGTAAATCCCGGTAAACGGTTTCCTGCCATTCAACCCTAGTGTGTGGGTGTGTGTGTACCTGTGAAGTCCAGTCCAGTGAGAGGGAGGAAGGTCTTGACGTTGTGTAGAGCCAGTTTCACCATGACCAGACGGATCAGAGACCAACTACACACAGAGACAGAGAGGGGAGAGAGGAGAGAGAGGAGAGAGAGGAGGGAGAGGAGGGAGAGGAGGGAGATGAGAGAGAAGCGAGAGCGGGGAGAGAGAGAGGAGAGAAGCGAGAGAGGAGAAGTGAGAGGAAAGAGAGGGGAGAGAGAGGAGAGAGGGGAGAGAGAGGAGATAGAAGTGAGAGAGAGAGGAGATAGAAGTGAGAGAGAGAGGAGATAGAAGTGAGAGAGAGAGGAGATAGAGAGAGCATACCATGACATTACAGGTAACATGACAGGGTGTTGAATCTTAGTAGAAAATACTCTGAACAATCAGTGTACCACGGCCCAACACAAAGGGCTGTCCAGAGCTGAACTCTACTTAGATGTCTAATAGGAAAAGGCACAACAATGACACACCTGTATGAGTTGGGGTCAGAGTGTTCAGTCATCTGTGTGTCAGAGAGGAAGGCATCCTCATCATCGTCGTCGTCGTCATCCTCCTCTCCGCTCTCGTCTGAGTCGTACAGAGCTCCACTGTCTGACAGGGGCAGGAAGGGCTGGGGGGGAGGAGGAGGAGAGAGAGGAGAGCTTATTTGTTTGTGTCTGTTTTTATGTTTTAATGACTGTATGTACCAACAAATGGTTTGTCAGTGAGCGTATGTATACAGTGATGTTGTGTGGAGCGGCATCACGCCTTACTTTGGCCACAAAGTAGTCCCACATGCTGAGCTCTGGAGGAATGAACTTCTCCCTGTAGGCGGGTCTCTCTGCAGGGACGGGAGGGGGGGTGGCAGGGACCTCCTTTACTGGACGACCAGGAACCAGCATCCTCATATTAAACCTTCGTCTGAGTCTGTCCACATCCTCTGCCAGGGGAGGAGCTGGCACGGCTAGGCGAGGGGATGGTGGGTGTGGGAGAGAGATTGTTAATACATATGTTTTTTATTATAGAAACATTTTTACATGACTGCTGACTTGTAAGAGATGAAGAGGAGTTGATCACTCATCATCGTCTTCATCACCTAGTAGAGCCCAGGAGAGGTTTGGGGGTACAGGAGGAAGGCACAGCACCAGGGTTTAGGCTCAATTCCATTTCAATTCAGGAAACAAACTGAATTGATTGAACTGATTATTGACTCCAGTAACCCTGCACGGCATCTGTGTTAGTGTTAGGGCCCAGCGTCTTCCTGGTCAGGTCACATGGTTATGGTCAACTCTGGGCTCAAGACATGGAGACACAGAAACACACACAGAGGAGGACGGACACGACAGACACAGGACAAACACGTTTTTACACAAACCTGGACCGTTATCCTGAGTGACTATCTCTGGAACCACTGAGACGAGAGACAAACGAAGACAACAGCGTAAGACGTACACAAGACACAGACACGTACCCCACACACACACACACAACACACACACACGTACAACACACACACACGTACAACACACACACACGTACAACACACACACACGTACACACACGTCAAACTACGAGACAATACAGTCAAGGTGATCACAATAACTCATAATACTATATCATGATGAGACAAGACAAGGAGAATGGTTATGAATGGTTATGAATGGTTATATGGCCAGAGGTTTCAAATAATATTCTAATCAACGTCTGTCTGCTGGTTGAAAGGCTTCTGAGTCCTTGAGTGTAATCTGCATGGCTTGTGACCTGGTATAAAACAGAGAGAGACCAAGGACCCTTATATCTCAGCTCTCCAGAGGGTGTGTGTGTGTGTGTGGCAGACAAGGTAACAGTACTTTTTACGGAAATGATTCTTATCGACTACTTGGCATTTTGAAATAAAGCATTCTTCTCTCAACTCTTCTCCTCCACCCTTCTCTCCCCTCCTCTCCTTTCTGCTGTTCTCTCCTCTTCACATCCTCCCCCACCAGCCTCTCTTCCTCCTCTCCTCTCTGCTGTTCTCTCCTCTCCACATCCTCCCCCACCAGCCTCTTTTCCTCCTCTCCTCTCCTTTCTGCTGTTCTCTCCTCTCCACATCCTCCCCCACCAGCCTCTCTTCCTCCTCTCCTCTCCTTTCTGCTGTTCTCTCCTCTTCACATCCTCCCCCACCAGCCTCTTTTCCTCCTCTCCTCTCCGCTGTTCTCTCCTCTTCACATCCTCCCCCACCAGCCTCTCTTCCTCCTCTCCTTTCCGCTGTTCTCTCCTCTCCACATCCTCCCCCACCAGCCTCTCTTCCTCCTCTCCTTTCCGCTGTTCTCTCCTCTCCACATCCTCCCCCACCAGCCTCTCTTCCTCCTCTCCTTTCTGCTGTTCTCTCCTCTCCACATCCTCCCCCACCAGCCTCTTTTCCTCCTCTCCATTCCGCTGTTCTCTCCTCACCACATCCTCCCCCACCAGCCTCTTTTCCTCCTCTCCTCTCCACATCCTCCCCCACCAGCTTCTTTTCCTCCTCTCCTCTCCGCTGTTCTCTCCTCTCCACATCCTCCGCCACCAGCCTCTTTTCCTCCTCTCCTTTCTGCTGTTCTCTCCTCTTCACATCCTCCCCCACCAGCCTCTTTTCCTCCTCTCCTCTCCTTTCTGCTGTTCTCTCCTCTTCACATCCTCCCCCACCAGCCTCTCTTCCTCCTCTCCTCTCTGCTGTTCTCTCCTCTCCACATCCTCCCCCACCAGCCTCTTTTCCTCCTCTCCTCTCCTTTCTGCTGTTCTCTCCTCTTCACATCCTCCCCCACCAGCCTCTCTTCCTCCTCTCCTCTCTGCTGTTCTCTCCTCTCCACATCCTCCCCCACCAGCCTCTCTTCCTCCTCTCCTTTCCGCTGTTCTCTCCTCTCCACATCCTCCCCCACCAGCCTCTTTTCCTCCTCTCCTTTCCGCTGTTCTCTCCTCTCCACATCCTCCGCCACCAGCCTCTTTTCCTCCTCTCCTCTCCGCTGTTCTCTCCTCTCCACATCCTCCCCCACCAGCCTCTTTTCCTCCTCTCCTCTCTGCTGTTCTCTCCTCTCCACATCCTCCCCCACCAGCCTCTTTTCCTCCTCTCCTTTCCGCTGTTCTCTCCTCTCCACATCCTCCCCCACCAGCCTCTTTTCCTCCTCTCCTCTCCTTTCTGCTGTTCTCTCCTCTCCACATCCTCTTCCAGCCTCTTTTCCTCTCCCCACTTCTCCCCCTTTCACTCACATCCTGAAAGAACACTTGACTTCAAAGAAAAGTTATCAAGTCTAAATGTGAACACAAAAGCATATCGATTTATTTGACACAATCTGCTAATAATGTCTGATCACTAAAGGTTGTTTCCAAAACAGTATTCAGAAGAACTGATGTTCAGAATTAGTTTGTCTACCATCACATCTAATAAGTAATAATACATATGTTGAATTACAGTTGTGTTTCTTTCATCAATACCACAATCACATGCTAGTAACTAACATACTAATGGAGGAACAACACTGTTACTACAGTACACCATCACGGATACTATGATTCCCACTAGATCACCCAGGCAGTGGAGGCTGGTGAGGGGAGGATGGCTCATAATAATGGAGGAACAACACGGTTACTAGAGTACACCATCACGGATACTACTGATCCCCACTAGATCACCCAGGCAGTGGAGGCTGGTGAGGGGAGGATGGCTCATAATAATGGAGGAACAACACGGTTACTAGAGTACACCATCACGGATACTACTGATCCCCACTAGATCACCCAGGCAGTGGAGGCTGGTGAGGGGAGGACGGCTCATAATAATGGCTGGAATGGAAATAATGGAATAGAATCAAACACATGGAAACCATTCATTCCGTTCCAGACATTACTATACAGCCCAGTTAGTGTTTAAAATACATATATATATATATGTTTTACCTTTATTTAACTAGGCAAGTCAGTTTAAGAACAAATTCTTATTTTCAATGACGGCCTAGGAACAGTGGGGTAACTGCCTGTTCATGGGAGGAACGACAGATTTGTGACTTGTTAGCTCGGGGATTTGAACTTGCAACCTTTCGGTTACTAGTCCAACGCTCTAACCACTAGGATACCCTGCCGCCCCGTGTTCCTGGTTTACCCTTAGTGAAGGCAGACCTATAGCACAGTGAGTGTACCTGGTTAACCCTTAGTGAAGGCAGACCTATAGCACAGTGAGTGTACCTGGTTAACCCTTAGTGAAGGCAGACCTATAGCACAGTGAGTGTACCTGGTTAACCCTTAGTGAAGGCAGACCTATAGCACAGTGAGTGTACCTGGTTTACCCTTAGTGAAGGCAGACCTATAGCCCAGTTAGTGTACCTGGTTTACCCTTAGTGAAGGCAGACCTATAGCACAGTGAGTGTACCTGGTTAACCCTTAGTGAAGGCAGACCTATAGTCCAGTTAGTGTACCTGGTTTACCCTTAGTGAAGGCAGACCTATAGCACAGTTAGTGTACCTGGTTTACCCTTAGTGAAGGCAGACCTATAGCCCAGTTAGTGTACCTGGTTAACCCTTAGTGAAGGCAGACCTATAGCACAGTTAGTGTACCTGGTTTACCCTTAGTGAAGGCAGACCTATAGCCCAGTTAGTGTACCTGGTTAACCCTTAGTGAAGGCAGACCTATAGCACAGTGAGTGTACCTGGTTAACCCTTAGTGAAGGCAGACCTATAGCACAGTTAGTGTACCTGGTTAACTCTTAGTGAAGGCAGACCTATAGCCCAGTTAGTGTACCTGGTTTACCCTTAGTGAAGGCAGACCTATATTACAGTGAGTGTACCTGGTTAACCCTTAGTGAAGGCAGACCTATAGCCCAGTTAGTGTACCTGGTTAAACCTTACAGTGCATTTCCACATAACACGATGGGGGCGATGAAACAACGGTGCCCCATTCATTTTCAATGGAGGGAAGTGAAGTGGGAGGGGGGACGGTTTGGCGATGCGAGCATGAATACGGTGGGAACAAAGTTGAAGAAAGCTGAAATTTATGCAAATACTCCGCGATATACCAACGCTATTGCCCAATCGAAGTTCACTCAAGCTTCCACCACTACAGGATTGGCTGTTGATACCTAGCCTGCTTGCTAGCACCCACATGAGGACAAAGCAAGCATGGATATCCGAATGATCGTGTTATGTGGAAATGCACTGTTAGTTAACCCAGACCTGAAACACAGTAAGTACCTGATTTAGCCTTAGTCCCTGAGTCAGGTTCAGAGGTCACTGACGATGACGAGTCCGTTCTAGCTTTACCTGCTGCTGCTATGGTGACAGACAGATAGAGATGACACGATGAGATGAGATGGAAAACATGCACACACACCTTCACAAACACACACACACAGGTTCAGATGCACGATACAATGAGATGAGACCACAGCACACAATAACAGAGACAGACAGAGATCTATTTCTGTCCGTTCAGAGAACCATGAACTTCCAATGAATAGTATCCCTGCAGAAAAGACTAGCTAACTTTCTGAGGAACACACAGTGGGAAAACCACTTTAGCGGCATTTACTGAACTGCAATAGAGCAGCACAAAACCAGCACGGTAGTTTATCACTGCACCCAGCACTGCAAACCCACTGGAGCTCTGTTACTCACAGCTAGGTGCTGCTGTGTCCCCTGAATCAGTGTGCAGGGGCTGGGTGACACTGGGGCTGTGGGGAGGACCCTGCTCAGGCCTACCTGCCTCAATATCAACTGACACAGGGGAGAGGGGAGGAGTTATGCATGTCTGGCTAGTCATGGGAGGGAGGGGCTTGCGTCTGATTTCACAGGCTCAGGCATGAGTAAAAAAGGGGGGTGAAACAAGGGAGACGGGGGGAGTAGGGAAGAGAATGAGAGAGGTAAAGGTTAAAGGTTAAATAGAATGTTACAACAGGGGACAGAGAGGAGAGATGAGGGGAGACAGAAAACACAAAGAACACAAAGGATAAACTAATGGGTAGAGAGATAGAGAGAAAGAGAGAGGTAGACAGGAGGATAGGTAGAGAGGGGTAGAGGTAGAGAGAAAGAGAGAGGTAGACAGGAGGATAGGTAGAGAGGGGTAGAGGTAGAGAGAAAGAGAGAGGTAGAGAAAGAGAGAGGTAGAGAAAGAGAGAGGTAGAGAGGAGGAGAGAGGTAGAGGAGGAGAGAGGTAG